>NW_007726602.1:0-11078 GCF_000696425.1 Galeopterus variegatus | reverse complement strand
GGAAGGGGGGGTTGGCGTCCGTTGCTGGTCACAAAAAAAAAAAAAAAGACAAAAAAAAAAAAAAAAAAAAGAATAACTGGTTGAATAGATTTGAAAGATGTTATGCCCAGTGGATATCACTTAGCAATAAAAAGGAATAAACTATTTTTCATACAGCAACATTGATGAATCTCAAAAACATTGAGCTGAACAAAAGAAGGCAGTCACATTCTATATGTTTGTATGACACCAATTATATGAAATTCTAGAAAAAGCAAAAATCATCCAAAGTGGCAGGTATCGGATGATTGGTTGCCGAGGGGAAGGTGGGCTAAATGCAAAGGGCATGAGGAATCGTTCTGAGGTGGTGGAAATGTTTTATATCTTGATTGTGGTGATGGCCACGTGGGTGTATATGTTTGTCAAACGCATCAAACTTTACACTTAAAATGTGTACATTTTATCATATGGAATTATACACTTAAAATCTGTTGATTTGAAAAGATATTAAGTTCATCTTCTCCAAAACTTTTATTACTCTACCTCCTTTTTTTATCAAAACAATTCCAAATCTCATATGGTGATTATTGCATTATGTGTTAAAAATGTGTTCTTATTTACTGTGTGTTAACACTCCCGATGGTGATAATAATATTGGCCATATTTTATTAAACTGCTATTCACGTTACAAGGGTTACTTCAAAAAGTTAATGGAAAAATAGAATTAAAAGATAATACAAATCTTTCCATGAACTTTTTGAAGAACCCTTTAAAATCTTCCTGATGTGAGCATCCACACCTTAACATATGTTCCTGAAAGACTTCAAACAAAACTTTCTTATTGGTTTATTATTATCATCTGCTAAAAAATAAGAGAAACTTGACAGGTTTCATAATTTTAATATAAATATATATTTAAATGTGAATTTAAAAAAGTAGGGCAGATTGGCAAACATGAATTTTCACCTTAGTCTCTTTGGTTAGTTATTATGGCAAATATAGTATTGCAAATAAATAATAACTTACTGAACATAAGTTCTTTTTCTCATTGTAGGTAGGAAGTGGAATTATGTTAACAAAATAGGGCTAACAAGGAAAAAATAAATAGAAGAAGCCCCAATGAAATTATGAATATCGTGAGCCTCATAGTCAACAATAAAGAATAGAACAAACTTGATATTTCTGAGAAGTCTTGGAAATCACAATCCATGCTAACCGATTCTGTGCAGCCTGTTAACAAGTCAGTCTCTTTTTGCACTCAGACGGAGAAAGTCATTAGAAATTATGAATATCGTGAGCCTCATAGTCAACAATAAAGAATAGAACAAACTTGATATTTCTGAGAAGTCTTGGAAATCACAATCCATGCTAAGCGATTCTGTGCAGCCTGTTAACAAGTCAGTCTCTTTTTGCACTCAGACGGAGAAAGTCATTATTTTTCTTTGCTAGTTGTAATTCTGCTGATGGCTGGTGCTCTCATAATAGCCATCCTGCAACACAGTTGGCAAGTTGGTTGATTTAGACTCTCGGTCTTTGTTAATAACCTTACTGACCTTGTAAGAATCACAGATCTCATTTTGGCAAAAGCCCAAAGTGCGTCATGAAACAAAATGTTCTGGCACAAACGTGATTCTGTGAACACTGGATGGAAGAGAGGTTTCTTTGTGGTGACAGACTATGCTACCTAAACCACAATTGTTCCTAAAGAGCCCAGGGTGAGATATATGCATGCATGTGTTCATCTGTTCTCCAGCAGGACACATCTAGCTCCCTACTCCTGCATCCTTTGTACTCCAAGGAGATTAAGGCATGCCTTGAATTCTCATAATGCCTGTATCCGCACACAGAAAAACAGTCTTGTACATGTCTGTGTTGACATAGATTGAGATCTTTTCCAGCTCCCATAACAAAATCAAATTTCTGCATAAGAGAATTGTTTCAGGCAATAAGATGTAATCTCTTAAATCTTTTACGATTGGTTTCTTATTAAATCTGGAGAATTATGTTTTGGGATTGTGAATGTGTTAGTGAAGAAAATAACACTGTGAGGCCCAGAGAGGCAGCTTTTTATTAGTATTCATAAAAATCAAATCCTTGTTTCCTGGAAGAGCCAAGCAAATAATGACATTCCCTACAGTAACTTCACCAGTTAGTTCATAAATTTCATTGAGTGTTTACCCACAGTCTATAGAAGCCTGTTTTACGTGCTCTGGAGGATTAAGTGAGGAAACATCAGAGGAGGTTTTTGACCACAAAAGGAATGTAAATTTTAATTAGGATTAAATGAGAAACATAAAAGAATACAGTGTGTATGTATTTACACATGTTCATAATATCTACTTTACTGTCTGTCCATCATCTGTCTATCACCTGTCTTCTGCAGATAAATACAGAGCTTAACGAGAAATCGTGTTTGTGTTTGGGGCAGTGGGGAAGTGAGTGGATTAGAAAGTGAGATAGGAGAAGGAGAAGGACCTTTCCTCTCACCTCAGAAATCAAAGTGCAGACATTCTCTCTCTGTCTGCTTTCGTTAGGGGGAATGCAATGTCTGCTTATCTATCTTCTTGTGATATTATCAGCCACTGATAGGTATAAAATAACGGATTCATTATTTTATAAGAGGCTGTAAAATAGTGATATTCTAGTTCTATAATTTCTTCTTCATGTATTAACTGAAATAATGCCAATTTTTTGTTTCTTCGACCATTTGGTTACCATATGAATTGACTAGTTCCCTAGAACCCAAAGCCTCAGGTGAAGTTTGCCTACTAAGGATTTACTGGGAGACGCAACCCAAGAGCAGCACAGGTGAAGGAAAAGGGAGGTGAGGCAGGGAAGGAGGAAGAGCAAAGGTGACGGGGTGTGTGACTGGGCTGGCACAGCCTCACACAGATACACAGCAGGACACCTTCCGGAGGGCCAGGTGAAACACTGCATCTGGAACAGTCCACAGGGAGGACGAGAGGCACACATATCTGCTGACGATCTTCCATGTCCCATCTCTCACTGGTCAGTTCAAAGTTCAGAGTTCACCTCAAGAGGTGTTCACTCCTCTAACCTTCCAGGTTGAGCTATCAGACCACCAGGGCAGCTTCTGGAGAAACCAGATCCCTCAACACTAAGGTTCAGCACTTTTTCTGGGTCCAGAAGTAATGGGAGGAGCCAGCACCTTTGTGTCCACCCTCTCAGGTTGGACTTGGGCAGCAGGTACAACAATGGCCATGCTCAGAGCCCAGCCACAAGCTCAGGGGAGGCTGAGATGGTTGGCAGTGTCAGGAGAGCAGGCATTGATGGTAATGGAGGGGATGTCCATTAAATAAGTGGCCAAGACTCAGGGACAGGTGGGGCTGTGCAAACGTGGGAGGGCTGTCAGCTGCATTTCATATGCTCTGAGGTATACTTCCTATAAAACAGTCAGATTAAATGCTTGACATTTTCTCTTTAAAACCATTTTTCAGAATAGTAAGTTGGAGGGCCGGCCCGGTGGCGCACTGGATCCCGCCCGAGGGTTCGGATCCCACATACGGACCGGTTCCCGCTCACTGGCTGAGCGAGGCGCGGGAGCAGCACCGAGGGTTGCGGTCCCGTTGCCGGTCCCCGGTCCGGTACGGGGGCAACACTGAGGGTTGCGGTCCGTTGCTGGACACGGAAAAAGACAAAAAAGACAAAAAAAAAAAAAAAAGAATAGTAAGTTGGTTCCATAGATTCTCCAAGAGTAATGAATGAGGGGTTTTAATTTGTTTTGTTTTGCAGGGGGGTGGGAAAATCATTATAAATCCATGGATTTTTTAGAAAACTTGATTTATCTTAATCCATTGAAATTCATATTTCACATAAATGAAACATACTTTTATAAATGTCTGATTTGTCCCTTCTTGGCCAGGGGGAGCCACTACAGGTTGTTTCCTGACTCCTACTGACATGACTCCAGAAGTCTTTGAGAGCTTCTTTGCTTTCTGGTAGAACAAGCTATCTTGTACATTTCCTGCCCCACACCTGGCATCAGCCATTTCTGCCAGGAGCCCTGGATCATTTTGTGGGGGAATGGTATTTACAGCCACAATGTAAGGAGGAAGTAGCAGAAGATTGAAGGTAAATCCAAGTGTTGGACAGGAAAATTTTGTTAAATAAAAAGTTTCAAAAATAGAAAAATTAAGTNAAAATTATGAATATCGTGAGCCTCATAGTCAACAATAAAGAATAGAACAAACTTGATATTTCTGAGAAGTCTTGGAAATCACAATCCATGCTAACCGATTCTGTGCAGCCTGTTAACAAGTCAGTCTCTTTTTGCACTCAGACGGAGAAAGTCATTATTTTTCTTTGCTAGTTGTAATTCTGCTGATGGCTGGTGCTCTCATAATAGCCATCCTGCAACACAGTTGGCAAGTTGGTTGATTTAGACTCTCGGTCTTTGTTAATAACCTTACTGACCTTGTAAGAATCACAGATCTCATTTTGGCAAAAGCCCAAAGTGCGTCATGAAACAAAATGTTCTGGCACAAACGTGATTCTGTGAACACTGGATGGAAGAGAGGTTTCTTTGTGGTGACAGACTATGCTACCTAAACCACAATTGTTCCTAAAGAGCCCAGGGTGAGATATATGCATGCATGTGTTCATCTGTTCTCCAGCAGGACACATCTAGCTCCCTACTCCTGCATCCTTTGTACTCCAAGGAGATTAAGGCATGCCTTGAATTCTCATAATGCCTGTATCCGCACACAGAAAAACAGTCTTGTACATGTCTGTGTTGACATAGATTGAGATCTTTTCCAGCTCCCATAACAAAATCAAATTTCTGCATAAGAGAATTGTTTCAGGCAATAAGATGTAATCTCTTAAATCTTTTACGATTGGTTTCTTATTAAATCTGGAGAATTATGTTTTGGGATTGTGAATGTGTTAGTGAAGAAAATAACACTGTGAGGCCCAGAGAGGCAGCTTTTTATTAGTATTCATAAAAATCAAATCCTTGTTTCCTGGAAGAGCCAAGCAAATAATGACATTCCCTACAGTAACTTCACCAGTTAGTTCATAAATTTCATTGAGTGTTTACCCACAGTCTATAGAAGCCTGTTTTACGTGCTCTGGAGGATTAAGTGAGGAAACATCAGAGGAGGTTTTTGACCACAAAAGGAATGTAAATTTTAATTAGGATTAAATGAGAAACATAAAAGAATACAGTGTGTATGTATTTACACATGTTCATAATATCTACTTTACTGTCTGTCCATCATCTGTCTATCACCTGTCTTCTGCAGATAAATACAGAGCTTAACGAGAAATCGTGTTTGTGTTTGGGGCAGTGGGGAAGTGAGTGGATTAGAAAGTGAGATAGGAGAAGGAGAAGGACCTTTCCTCTCACCTCAGAAATCAAAGTGCAGACATTCTCTCTCTGTCTGCTTTCGTTAGGGGGAATGCAATGTCTGCTTATCTATCTTCTTGTGATATTATCAGCCACTGATAGGTATAAAATAACGGATTCATTATTTTATAAGAGGCTGTAAAATAGTGATATTCTAGTTCTATAATTTCTTCTTCATGTATTAACTGAAATAATGCCAATTTTTTGTTTCTTCGACCATTTGGTTACCATATGAATTGACTAGTTCCCTAGAACCCAAAGCCTCAGGTGAAGTTTGCCTACTAAGGATTTACTGGGAGACGCAACCCAAGAGCAGCACAGGTGAAGGAAAAGGGAGGTGAGGCAGGGAAGGAGGAAGAGCAAAGGTGACGGGGTGTGTGACTGGGCTGGCACAGCCTCACACAGATACACAGCAGGACACCTTCCGGAGGGCCAGGTGAAACACTGCATCTGGAACAGTCCACAGGGAGGACAAGAGGCACACATATCTGCTGACGATCTTCCATGTCCCATCTCTCATTGGTCAGTTCAAAGTTCAGAGTTCACCTCAAGAGGTGTTCACTCCTCTAACCTTCCAGGTTGAGCTATCAGACCACCAGGGCAGCTTCTGGAGAAGCCAGATCCCTCAACACTAAGGTTCAGCACTTTTTCTGGGTCCAGAAGTAATGGGAGGAGCCAGCACCTTTGTGTCTACCCTCTCAGGTTGGACTTGGGCAGCAGGTACAACAATGGCCATGCTCAGAGCCCAGCCACAAGCTCAGGGGAGGCTGAGATGGTTGGCAGTGTCAGGAGAGCAGGCATTGATGGTAATGGAGGGGATGTCCATTAAATAAGTGGCCAAGACTCAGGGACAGGTGGGGCTGTGCAAACGTGGGAGGGCTGTCAGCTGCGTTTCATATGCTCTGAGGTATACCTCCTATAAAACAGTCAGATTAAATGCTTGACATTTTCTCTTTAAAACCATTTTTCAGAATAGTAAGTTGGTTCCATAGATTCTCCAAGAGTAATGAATGAGGGGTTTTAATTTTTGTTTTGCAGGGGGGTGGGAAAATCATTATAAATCCATGGATTTTTTTAGAAAACTTGATTTATCTTAATCCATTGAAATTCATATTTCACATAAATGAAACATACTTTTATAAATGTCTGATTTGTCCCTTCTTGGCCAGGGGGAGCCACTACAGGTTGTTTCCTGACTCCTACTGACATGACTCCAGAAGTCTTTGAGAGCTTCTTTGCTTTCTGGTAGAACAAGCTATCTTGTACATTTCCTGCCCCACACCTGGCATCAGCCATTTCTGCCAGGAGCCCTGGATCATTTTGTGGGGGAATGGTATTTACAGCCACAATGTAAGGAGGAAGTAGCAGAAGATTGAAGGTAAATCCAAGTGTTGGACAGGAAAATTTTGTTAAATAAAAAGTTTCAAAAATAGAAAAGTTAAGTTCTTAACAGGAAAACTGAAATTTTGACAAATGCATGAGAAAGCATGCAAAAGCAAGGAGACAGGAGAGAGAATGTCTCTTTGGAATGGCAAAATGTCTTGTGTGGTGAATACAGGGAAAGGGTACATGGAGCAGGCCTGGATGAGGAGGAGTGTGGAGGAAATTGAGTCTGGAGATGCAGGTAGAAGTCAGAGCATGGCATCATGTGCTGAGCTAATCTGCTTGAGTTGTTTCGGTAATTGAATGTGATTGAATTCGTGTGGGAAGTATCATTGGGGAATACAATTTTGTCCTTTCCTTCACAGATAAAATGTTGACCTTAAAACAGTTTTTGGGCTAAGTTAGGCAGAACTAATTAGTAGTGTGAGTTATCTTTAGGTCCTGAAGTCTCACTTGGTGGCTCCACAAGCTAATCAGAGTGCAGGCTTGTGGCAGATTTTTTAAGACTGACCTGCTTTGAGAAAGGAACTTCCATGGCAAGTTTAAAATAAGGTCTGATAGATGAAACCTTGCGGATGGTGTCACACTACTTAGGATAAATCTAAGCATCAGGAACAAAGACACTCCAAAATACCATTACTTAAATAATAAGTAAATAATTAGAAAAAGTTACTTTCTCTCTCACACATAAATAGTTCCAAAGTGAGCACTGTAGGTCAGTGGGGCAGCTCAGTTCAAGTGATGACCCAGGTTTATTCCATTTCTTGGCTCTGCCATCCCCTGGGCAGGGTGCCTCAAGCCTAAATGTGTGTATGACTCCCCTAGGGATCTTGTTAAAATGCAGATTCTGTTTCAGTAGGTCTGGGGTGGGACCTGAGAGTCTGCACTTCTAACAGTTCCTGGCGATGCAGGGCTGCGGTTCCCTGACTGCCGTGGAGTAGCTGTGACTGCCACATTCTGGGTCCAACCTGCAGGAAAGGGGAAGAAGGCATGTGGACGAGGCCCCCGAAGGTCTCAAATCCCCCACCTGGAGGTGGCCCCTATCACTTCTGCTCACATTTCTTGGGTGAAAAATTAGTTACGTGGCCTCACCTAACTGCAAGGATGTCTGGGAAATGTAATCTTGCTGGGCAGACATGTACACAGTTACATTTTATTACTTTATAAGAGTGGGGAGCAGATATTGGCTGACAGATCGCACTCCCTGCCACATGACTCTATCAAAGTCCCCTCCCGTTCCTCCCAGAGACCTCTGGTGGTCACCCAGGCAGGTGAGGTGTACTCAGAAGTGTCCAGGAAGCTTTCCAGACCTGAACTTCATAGCGTTCTTCCCTTCAGCACTTACTTTAAAAATTCCACTCCCAGAATTTCCTGTGTACAGAGGTGGCCTATATAGGAGAGAATGCACGACGTTCTCTTTCCATTTTTCATGACTTTGGAAGCAAACAAGATGACCAGATTATGCCTTTTCAAGATCTACTTGTTTAATGACGCCTGTCTGGGTGAGAATAAATTGATGCTTCGCAACCAGTCTCTCATTATTCCAGCAAAGACAGTCTTGCAGGGCTGGATCAGCTGTGCTGCAGATTTCCATCTGATAAGTGAGATAGGAAAATAAACAAGTCCAGGCAGTTGGCAAGAGGCACAAGCAGCCTGAGAGTTGAATCATGATCATGGTACATTTATGATAAAGCCCCAGTTTATTTTGCAGACAAACGGCATTAGATGGTCAAATAACTCAAGGATATGAAATGAAAAACTTACTGTTCATGAGTGATGATATTTGCCCTTCTTTTCTTATTTACTGGATTGAAAGTGTTCAGCTTATTCACTGAAGGAAATTTTCATTTCCTGATATTCTCAATACTCAAGCAAATGGAACAGAATTAACTGAAAATGGAATGATATAATCTGCCTTAGCCAAAAGGCTAGAAGGGCAAGGAATAATCAAGTAAGCACTCTGTGGCTGCTTAATATGTCCTTAATAAATGAATGTGAAGGGACAGATACTAAGCTGTTCTCTGGAGGAAAAAAATCAAATATGTATATATTCGTCTTAAAATACAGGCCTAGAGAACAATAATCTCTTAGTTGGATTTTCTCCCTAGCATGACATTTTTATGCTGTCTTTCACTGATATGAAAAATTTCAATGTAAGAGAAAAAAACTGAAATATAACTTGAAATCAAATAAGGCTACCATGTCCTTCCATTAGCCCCAACAGTTGTTTCCAATTATCGTAATCAGATTTTCTCATTTGTGCTTTTTAGAGAAACAGTATTTGTATTTCAGGAAGAAAGCTGAGAATTGAATCATTTTATATAGATGCTCCAGATGGGAGCAGCAGTGTAGAAAAGTAGGAAACGTTGTCCCTGGATTCTGAGTCAAAAGATGTGGATTTAAATCCCAGCTACTTAGTTTTGGAGTGTTGATGATGATAACAGTGCGTACACAGGTGGTGATGGTGACGGTGACTCCGACGGCCAGCATTTGTGGAGTGCTTGCTGAGAACACGGCACTGCTCAAGTGCTTTCCACGTGTTTACTCATTTAATCCTCATAAAAACTCTTTGAGGCAGGCAATATTATAATCTCCATTTTACAGTTGAGGAAAACCTGAGGCACAAAGATGCTCAGTAATGCTCCCAAGGTAAGATAGCTAATGTAGCAGGCACCGCTCATGCATGATATATTTCTTTGTTCTGGGCACGTAGCCAGCTGACATTCCCGGCCTCTTCTGTAGGAAGGAGTGGCCTTGGGACTAAGTCCCAGCTGGTGGAATGTGAGAGACTGTGCCAACTGGATTCGAGACCAAAGCTTTTAAGAAGCCCGAGTGCCCCCTCTGTGCTCTTGCACCTTCTGCTGGCTGGAGGCAGGCTGCGATGTGGCCCCGGGGAGGTGGGCAGCCACAGGGGGAAGGAGCCTGGTCCCAGAATCTCTCCCTCCAACTGGGAACACCCTCCTTGGAGTATCACATAGATGAAAAGCAAATTTCTACTCTGTCTGAGCCTTTACGTCTTTGAGGGGCTACTTAATAGCACAGTATAGCCTGCCCCAGCTAACACCAGGGGAAGTGGTGAAATCTGGATTTGAAACCACTCAGTCTGGCTATATAGTTCCCCATCATTGAACTTCTCCATTTGAAAAATGGGAACAATTGTTAAAACCAGTCTGTCCAGGCTTTTAAGCTGGTGTACCTAAGATCTCCAAAAGAAGACTGAATTTTGTATAGTCCCTGAAAAAATCTAGGACAGAGAATAAAGTACCCTGGGCTGAGTGTTCTGCTTGGTTTTGGTTAATATCCTACCCAGGATCAGAACCTTGCCTTGGCTAGGGCTGGGATAGTCTCCCTCTGGGGATCTTAGTCATCAGCTGGGGATTTACAGGCTCCTGGATGCTCTTTCTGCTACTCCCCCTGTCCGTGTGAGATGTGTTCTGGCCCAGCCCAGCCCTTTTCTGTAATGGGAGCCACTAACTTTTCCTCCAGGGGCTTGTCCTTAACAGTATCAGTTCTCCTAACTCCAATCTCTCCCACTCTAGCTTTTTCCTATTTCCCACCTATTTATTGCTGAGATTTCAGTGTGATGTAAGCCAGCTTGCTTGGCTTTTAACTCTGATGGTATCTGCCCTGCCTACCTTGAAACGTTGTAAGGATGAATTTAGATGTATAAAAGTGTGTTTCAAATGTACGGTCTAAAATTATATATTATTAACATGTTTAAGTCTTTTATTCTTATATGAAAGGGGGAATTTTATTTTGTTCAAATATATATTAGTTGAGAAGATGACCCAAATGTTTTTTAAACAATATTTTTTAAAATTTGACTTTGCAGCTAAAATTAATCCAAATATTCTGTTTGTTGCAAGCAAGCTTTAGAAAGAACTGGAGTGAAAAATGAAGGTGGTGCTGGAGTGCAGAAGTAATTATCAAAGCTCACAATTGAGAAGTGTTAATAGCTGCAAGTAACACATTCACTAGCAATTGTTAATGGCAAAGGCTGCTGGTTCCTTTGTGGTTTCTTTTACGCTGAATTACGGCACTGAAGCGAACTGTTAATTACAAAAGGCTGAGATGAAGCCTTCTCAGTGCTGACCTATGACTCTTATTTGCTCATCTTTGGCAGATGCTGTCCCAGAGTATCGCTAGCTCTCCCATGGGGTTGAAAGTGTTTTTATAATACTCATTTTGGTTCATGAGAAGGCTCTCTTCCAGATCCACTTATCCTGGTTGATTTTAAGAAGTTAGGTTTCAGGGCAAAACAAATTCAGAATAAATAAAATAGAAATATCAGGATAGAGAGAACATTTTTATTTGCTTGAGTCAGTGCCCACTGCAATATAAAATTGTT
>NW_007726601.1:631581-644810 GCF_000696425.1 Galeopterus variegatus | reverse complement strand
TAACTAAAATACAAAAACAAAAAGGTTAAAAGAGACAGAGATTTTAAAGTTGAATATATATCTGTGTGTGAGTGTGTGTGTGTGTGTGTGTATGTATATGTGTGTGTATGTGTGTATGTGTCTGTATACATGTATATGTATCTGTGTATCCATGTGTGTGTATCTATATATGCACCTGTGTGTGTATCTATATATATGTATCTATGTGTGTGTATCTATGTGTGTACCTAAATATATATATATCTGTGTGTGTATCTATGTGTGTATCTATATGTGTGTGTGTGTCTACGTATGTGTATGTCTGTGTAAATATACATTATTCTAGATGGGCCAGTGGGGAAACCTCAGTGGAGGGGTACTTGGGCTGAATGGGGAGGGAGAGCAGTATTTCAGCCATCAGAGACGAGGGCCCCCTGGGCATCAAAAAACAGAAAAAAATGCAAAGAATAAAGTCCCAAGAAGAACAGGAGAGGCTGTGTAGAGGGCAAGAAATGTACTGGCTGTGCAAAAGTCACTATGGATTCTGGGGAGGTGGGCTGGGCTGGCCAGAGGAAGGCCTGAAGCACCTGCCTAGGGGGAGGGTATGAAGTTCAGGGAGCTGGGGATGCCCTCTGCTCTGATGTGACAATTAAGTGATAGTCAGAGTGTTGGTAGCTCAAGACTTAGAGAGAGTTAGAGGGAGTTAGAGAAGGTGCTGGAAGGAGAGATGGAAAAGGGGGTAGAGAAAGAACGTTCGACACGGCGGGGGGCTGACTGACAGCCTGAAATTCTGGGCCTGAGAGTTTGCACCGCCCTGGTGCTGGGAGGGTTAGCTGAGTCCTCACTCCAAAGCCAGCTGGGGAGATGGCGGGTAGGGGCCACCGTCAAGCCTACATCTCACGTGTGGCTGGGCGGGGAGGAGGGCTCGGTCCTACTCTTGACCCTGTGGGGCCTCCACTTCTCATACTCCTCCCATACTCTGCCCCTCACGACCTTACCAGTGCAGCTGTCAGCAGCCCCGCTTGACAGGGGGGAAACTGAGACCCAGAGGCCACAGAGCCAGAGGCTATTCACTCTGAGTCTTCCCATGATGGTTCATACTGGTCCTACTCTTGACCCTGTGGGGCCTCCACTTCTCATACTCCTCCCATACTCTGCCCCTCATGACCTTACCAGTGCAGCTGTCAGCAGCCCCGCTTGACAGGGGGGAAACTGAGACCCAGAGGCCACAGAGCCGGAGGCTATTCACTCCGAGTCTTCCCATGATGGTTCATACCGACAGCCGGCTGATGTGTGCGTGCTCGTAATGTGCCAGGCACAGTGCTAAGCTCCTTCCACAGTGCACCCCATTTAATCCTCACCACTGTGCGAAGAGTTCTTACCTATCATAAACATGTGAGTGCATGTGTATGTGGTAGGATCTTGAAAGGTAGAGCAGCAGTTGTCCGTCGTACAGCGGGTGAACAGGCGGCATCAAACCCAGGCAGTGCGTGCGACAACCCGCCCTTGACGACCTTCACACCCTTTAGTCCACCCTCTGGTTGCTAGATGCACCCCGGGAGAACAGAGACTTAGCAGGAAGGAGAAGAGAGGAAGGAAAAACAACCGCCCTGGAGACACGGGAGCCTGGAGCCTGTTATCTCCCTAGCTGACACCATAAAGGGTGTGTTGGGGGAGGAGTGGGTCAATGAGCATGCTGTGTGACGCGGGGACTGCAGGACAATCCTGAATAAAGGTCAGGCTTCTCCAGAGTGAGAAAGCAGGCTAAAGAAGAGAGGTTCTCTTGGCCACAGTGGCACAGGCTTAGCAGGCCGCCGAGGTGGTGCTGGCCTGGGCCCAGCATGCAGGGTTGTATAATAATCGCAGCCCTGCCGTGTCATTCCAGAACACCAGGGCGACCTTCGCGCCAGAAAAACAAACTCGTGGACGCCTGCCAGACAGGGACAGTCCAAGGGGTAAGCAGAGGAGTGAACGCACTCCAGGGACACCCAACGCTCCTCCCCGTCCTGCTGGGCTAATAATAGTCCCGGTGACGTTTACGGAGCACTCGCAGGTCAGGCACATGTGCTCAGAGCTTCATGTGCTATCCCTTCAATCATCAGGAAAGGTCTGTGGGTGAGGTGATAAAATTAGCCCCACTCTGCAGATGAAGAACCTGAGGATTGGGAACGTACCTCGGGTCATGGACCTACTTAATAAAGGAGCTGGAACTAGAATCCAGGCAACCGGATTCCACAAGCTGCACCCGTGACCATCACGCTATAGGGAGACAGCTGGGCATGTGGCAATGGAAAAAACACAGACCTCAGAGCCTAGATGATGTGGAATCAGATCTTAGCTCCACCGCTTCTAGGTGGTGACCTTGGATTAATTATGCTCAGTGTCTGTTGTGTCACTGGTATAATGGGAACCTCCAGGTCCCAGGTGGTCATCTATATGGGGGACATAAGCAAAGTGGCTGCCAGTGGTTCCTCCGTAACTGATGCCTGATCTCATAAGACCCACAGCCTCCACCACCTCCCAGAGTATGACACAGGTCCTCCCTGAACCTCTGGCTTCCCCTCAGATCCCACAAAGAATCACCCCATCCTCCTGGGCTGCACTTGCAGTTTGGTGAACTCCTAACTAGGATTCCAAAGCCTACCAAGTGACCCCAAAGGCTTCCTAAGAAACATTCTCTAATCAATCAGCCCTAGGCCTTCCTCTAACCTCCCCATCAAAGTCTATCTTTAATCTCCCCCCACCCCAGTTGCCAATTCATTATATTCCACACAGGAAACAACAAGGGAAATTAAAAGGTGGACAGGTCAACAATCAATATGTCTATTTTCCAGAATTTGGGGCACAAAGTCTGGTGAGAAAAGAGACAGAAACCACAAGCTCACCAAAGGCAGGCAAAGACACAGTCTTCTATGGAGTTACCTAAACCCATTTGGAAATAAACCTCCAGTCAGGCCCTCCTTGGAAGTAACCAATTCCATAAATATAGAATTACCAACCTCACAAAAGACTTCTCCCCTGCCTGCAAAATATTTCTCCACTTCTCCATAAACCTCCAGGTCCCCCTCTCTCATAGGTTGTGTGATGTGGGGGGTGGGGAGTCCATGTGTAAGAACTAAATTTCAAAATAAGTGGTTGCCTTTGCAATCCTGAGTGTTTTATTACATCCATTTTAAAAGCATTATTCCAAAAAGGTATCCATAGCTTCTCCAGTTTGCCAAAAATGTCTATGGCACACACACACAAGATGTTCCAAAGCTTTCTGGTCCTTACCTGCCAGGCCTCAGGGACCTCACATGTTCCTCGCCATTCATGAAATCATTTTCTAAAGTCTTCTGATAGGTTTACAGACAGGATCACGTCGTCTCTCCCTTTCAGCTTCCCTGTGGAAATCCTCCTGGCATGTCTGCAGATGTGTGTAACAGAGAGAGAGGAAAACAAGGCAACAATGATTCTCTTCTCAAATGTACCTACTTTCCCCATATGTCCCCCTTCCTGCCATGCATGATTTTGTGTTTAATTATCTGTAGTCTCTCAACGGGCTGCAAACTCTAGAAGGGCAGGGGCAACGTCGCATCCTTCTATCCCGGCATGTAATACTGCAACAAGGAGGAAACAATGCTGCAGACTGAACGTGTGTGTCCCCCAGAATTCATGTGTTGAAATTCTAACCTCCAAGATGATGGTATTAGGAAGAAGGGCCTTTAGGAGGTGATTAGCTCATGAGGGTGCAGCCCCGTTGATCGGGATTAGTGTCCTTATGAAAGAGACCCCTGAGAGCTCCTTCTGCCATGGGGGGACATTGAGAAGACGGCTGCCTGTGAACCTGGAGGCAGGCCCTCACCAGACACTGCCAGTGCTGTGAGAATTAACCCTCTGTTGTCTAGAAGCCACCAGTCTATGGTATTCTGTTACAGTAGCTGGAATGGACTGGGAGAGCGGGCCCCTGATAAGTGCTGGCTGAAAGCATGAAGAAAGAGTTTTACAACACACAGTTTTCTCCTCGTTTCCACAGGTAAATTCCCACCCTTCAAGCAAATCCCTGGACATTTTCTCTTGGCCTCAATGGTCTGTTTAGCATTCTTGGTCTTTTCTTCTTATGTGGGCCACACAGAGGACACGCTGGCACAGTGGCCACCAGCTGGCATCACGGGCTGGCAGGGCCTTCTCACCCACACTTCTGCCTTCACCCCTCCTCTGAACATGTGTGGAGTAACAATTGAGCTCTCTTCAGAGACCACTGGTCTACACAGCCAGCAAAGCTGCCTCTTGGTTGAGGATTGATTTGGGTGTCGTGGCAGTAAATGAAAGAACAAGTGACTTCTCTTGAACAGCAGAGACCACTGGTCTACACAGCCAGCAAAGCTGCCTCTTGGTTGAGGATTGATTTGGGTGTCATGGCAGTAAATGAAAGAACAAGTGACTTCTCTTGAACAGTGACTTTACATCAGGCCAAGTACTGGGCCTCTCACAATTGACATGGATGGAACGCTCCTCCCCCAAACTGCAGAGGACGCGCTCTTTTAAAGAGCACGTGAGACCGTGACAGACCATATGCTGAGGCACAAAATAAGTCTCAGTAACTTCCAAAGGACTTACATCATGCACAGCATCTTTTCTGAGTACTGTGGAAATAAATGAGAAGTTAACAATAGTAGATACGTAGAAAATCCTTAAATATTTGGAAATGAGGAAGCTTGCTGAGGGCTTAGCATGATGTGGACACTCAATAATGTTAGATCCTTCCTCTGACCCTTGCCCCACATCCTTCACCAAGGTTATGACCCCTCTGCTGCTGCTAAAGGACCTGGCTGGAGTCCTGAGACTGTCACTCACTGCCCAGTCTGCACCATGAGCTGGGACAATGAATTAACTTTGCACCCCTTTAAGCCCTGAGGCTTTCACCCAATCTTTACTTATACAGGAGAACTCCCCCATGCTGCCAAAATGGGGTCCCCCCACTCTCCACTCCACAGACCCTTAACTTTTCTGAAGGGGGCTGTCGAGGTGTGGGGTGAGGCTTGACTCTTCTTACTCAGGATGTTGTCTAGCAAATAATGAAACTAGTTTTGTTTAGGAAATTTCCCTGTCACGTCTTGAGGGAAAAACCAAAGTAGCACATCAGGAATGCCTGTGGTGTCAGAGGGTTTCAGGGTAGCAGCAATACAGCCAACCTGGAAGAAATTGAACAGGACAAGTCACTCAAGGTCAACAGTGATCGTGGTCCTGACATCATTTGGACTGGGGAATGAAGATGGATCTGAATTTTACTTCAACTTTTACGTTTAATATTTTTTAATTTTAAGTTTTTACATTTGGCTTAAACTTTTCAAGGCCAGTGATCTGATCCCTGTTTTTGTTTCATTGCATAAATGAGCAACGGTGATGATTTGCCATGTGTAAGAACCAGGAGGTGGAGGAACATGTTACTGGCAGACCTGTGAAATGTACTAAGAATGACAATTCACTGAGACAAAGCTGGCTATGGCACTATTTCTTGACATATCAGGATAAAATCGCCCAGACGCAAATGGGTGGGAAATTAAGACCCTAATTAAAATGCACCTGAAGAGGCTGGTACACACAACTTCCTCACAAATGGGTTCATGGAAGGCTTCCATTGGAATTCCATCAAGGGAAGGGAGTTAAAAAGGGCAAGATGACAGCCCAGTTTTGTCACATTCCAGCTGTGGGGCTATGGGCTGTAACCCTTAGCAAGTGCCTCTCACATAGCAATAAACAAATACCAAACACCATGCAGTCAAAGCAAACGCACTGAATTATGACAATCCTTGTGTGACTACTTTTAATTTTATTTTGACAGACACATTTACTGGCCTGGGTCTTCTCTGTCATCCTTCTACCCAGACCCCTTTTGCCCACTTGCTTGCATCTCTCAAGGAAATACTGGTTCATGTCCTAAAAAAGAAGTCTCAAGAACCAAAGAGAAATGGGGCTTGGTCTATTACTATTACTAGAGATGAGTTCCCACTAAAAACAACTCATCAACACAACAGCCAGATTTAGGGATCTGACTTCATCCCTCTTGCAATACATTTCTGCTAAATAACTGGGACGTGATGTCATTTGAATTCTAACCATTTGACAGCTGCCCAAGGAAGGCAATTTCTGCCTGGTCCACAAGGGTGTCTCTGCTAATCTTTATGTTTTACTGTGTAACGTAGGACAATGGATTGGAGAGTTAATGCAGAGGCACATTTGCTTTAAGCTTTCCTCTCGTTCCTCACAAACTCAAATCTTGGATGTCTTGTTCTGTGCTTGGCTTTACTAGGTTTTTGAGTTAATCGGACTTCAAATCAAAGATTTTAAGATATACATCTTTTCAATTTTCAACGTCTCCAAAATAATATGTCCTACAACCAGTGGCCTGCAGTAGTTTTAATTAGAAGCATTTGTTTCTATCTTAGTGCACACAAAGGAATGGTGAGTTGTACAAGTGATGGCTTCTTAGATTTGAGGAAATATAGTATATGCTGAGAACCATGCTAGGTTTTAAATAAAACTTGCTTTTGCTCTAAAAAACCACATAAATATATATGATTACTTTGAACTTACAGATGAGAAATCCAATGCCCCGAGTGTTAAAAAGGGTTATGTTCAAGGTTACCCAGCATATAGGAGGAAGAGTTAGGGTGGGGTTCTTGTTACTATTGCTGAGTACAAATTATGACAAAACTTAGTGTTGTAAAACAACAATTGTTTTATGTTGCTCATGATTTTTTAGTCAGGAATTTGAGAAGGGCTTGGCTGGATGGTTCTCAGTTGGAGTTTCCCATGCCCTTGTAGTCAGATGTCATCTGGGCTGTGGTCACTTGAAAGGGCAAAGGGCCTGCACATCCACTATGGCAGGGCTGTCGGCCAGCACTGGCTGCTGGCTGCAGTGCAGCGGAGGCTACACGACACGGCAGCCACAGGTGCCCCCTTCAGCATGACGGTCTCGAAAGAAGTATCCCAAGACCAGGCGGGAGCTCCGTGAAGCTGTCACAAGCCTGCAAAGACTCAAAGGAAGACAGAGATCCCATCTTTCAACGGGAAGAATGTCAAGGGACAAGGCCATTTTGTTTTTGAACCATCATAGGTGGGAACTCTGGTCTGAATGTACAGAAACCTCATATTTAGGATTGTGTGCCTGGTGCCCAGGAGCAAAAAAAAAAGAAGTGGGGGTGGGGAGAATGTGAACTAAACGTGATGTTTTAAATAAATGCAGGAAGACCCATTTCATCATGTGTAGCTTCATTTTTCAGTGTATTCATTTTGAGACTTTGAACGCTGGTTGAGCACCCCCCCATCGTTCAGAACACATCCAGAAAGTGGTTTCAGGGCCAACTTAACAGGCTCCAATGAAACATCAGGCTTAGAACTTTGTCAGACCTACCTAATCAAAAGTGGCTTTATTTAGTTTAATACCCATTTGGTGAGCACCCAGTACACAATGCTCTGGCTTCTGTGGATACCCTGATGGACAAAACGATGCCTCTTTCTTCACCAGGGCTTATGTTCTGATGGGGTTGGCAAGTCATCAGCACTGTGGATAATGACAGTTAATGAGGGGTGAGGGAACCTGTTGCAGAGGGAGTGGTCAGAGAAGGGTTCCCTGGGAGTTGACATTTGAGCAAAGAGCTAAATGAAGAAATGAGCCCAGCAGGTACACAGGGGAGTGTTCTGGAAAAGGGAAATGTCACGTGCAAAGGACCTGAGGCCAGACCGTGCTCAGGTATGTTTGCCTTCAGCAAGAAGGCCAGCGTGGAGAGCAGGGTAAACAGGAAAGTGATAGAAAGTGCGAGCCTGGGGTCTGCTCCGGGTGGGCCTTGTAGGGCACGTACTCTGTAGGGCACAGAACTTTGGATTTTATTTGAAGTGATATGGGACTCCATGGGAGGATTTTAAGAAGATGAGTCCCACGATTTGGTTGACACTTTTAAATGATCCCTCTGGTTGCTGAGGGAGAAGGGTAGGATAGAAACAGGAAAATGGCTTAGGAGGCTCCTGCAGGTCTCCAGGCCAAAGGTGGTGGTGGCTTGGTCTGGTCCCTCTGGTTGCTGAGGGAGAAGGGTAGGATAGAAACAGGAAAATGGCTTAGGAGGCTCCTTCAGGTCTCCAGGCCAAAGGTGGTGGTGGCTTGGTCTGGACTGCTGTGGGTGGAGAGGGTAAGAAAGGGTGGAATGGGCATATATTTTGAAAGAAGATTCCACAAGATTTGTTAATGGGCACAACTGCCAGTTGATCCTTTAACCCCATGAACAAAAAGTATTTCAAAATAATGCTTTGCTGTTGGCCAAATTCAAATGTGGCTTCTACAGAGGGTGGCAATTTGGGTAATAGAAAGTGACCGAGACCTAGGTTACAAGAACCCCTCACACACCAGTTGGGGACATCGTCCTGCACTGCACAGACAGGACAGAGACACAGGCATTAACCCCCTTCCTTCCCACCCCCATCCCTAAGAAGGATGTGAGGAGATTCAAAAGAAAAGCCACTAGCTGGAAAGACCCTTTCAAAAAGGAGTTCAAAAAAGTTTAGAGCCTTCTAAAAGGGTTTCCAGGAGAGACCCAAGACCATTTGCATGGGCAAGTTGGGGTATTTTGGTCATTCACTTGGTGACACGATTTGGTAGTCACAGCTCCTCCTTCTTTACAAGCCAACATTCTCTAAGGAGCCTTTTCTGTCAAAAAGAAACCAGCACTATGGCCACAGTGAGGCAGATTTTAGGGGGAGTTTCATGGTCCATGAGTCTCAATAGCGAAAGGGTCAAGGTTCCGCTTACATACCACAAATGGCCCAATGATGGAATCGGGATGCAAACCCAAGCCTATAATAGTGACTACTTTTAATTTTATTTTGACAGACACATTTACAGCCACTTACTGTGTCAGGAAATGTTCTAATCATTTCATAAAACGTTTAGTCATTTAGTGATCCTAACAACCATGAGTTAAGTACTGCTATTATCCTTCAGTCAATATTCAATACTCATTTACTGAATATTTTACAGATGAGGAAAGTGAGTCACAGAGAAGCTAAGTGACTTGCCCAAGGTCACAGAGCAGAGCCAAAATTAGAATCTTTTGGGCTCAAAAGCACCATGCTAAGCTGCCAGCACTATGCTTTGCTGGAAATTTGTGTACCTATTAGAAATGCTTTCAGCTGCAAATGAGACAACCTAATTCAGAGGGACTTAAACAGACAGGAATTGTTTCACACAGCAAGTAGTCTAGAGGTCATCTTCTGTCTTGGGCTGATGGAGTAGCTCAACAATGCTATCAAAGGTCCAGTTTCTTTCTTTCTTTTCTGCTCCACTATCTTAGTCTGTTGGCTTCTCACCTCATGTTTACAATGTAGCTGCTGTACCTCCAGGTATCATATCCAAGATCCAGGCAGGAAAAAAGAATGAGTAATGACCTTCCCTTGTGAGGATCTTTGCCTTTTTATTTGAGAAGAGACTCCTTCCCCAGCATCCTTCTCCTAATAAGACTGGAAAACATGCCAGTTTAAACCAATCATGATTCATCTGGAATAAGGGCTTGACTTCCCTGAGATCTGGGGCCTTCTCTCTTCCACTTGAACATATCAAAGTTCTATACAGTGGGAGGAGGTGACACCTTTTGAGGTGACAACAGACAGTAGAATAAGGGCTTGACTTCCCTGAGATCTGGGGCCTTCTCTCTTCCACTTGAACATATCAAAGCTCTATACAGTGGGAGGAGGTGACACCTTTTGAGGTGACAACAGACAGTTTACTAGAAGGGAAACTTTATTTATAGAAGGGAAAAATGTTAGCAACCTATAGTCACTAACAACTACATGGATAAAAGCAAATTTCAAAATGGTAATTAAAAAGGTCATGGAATAACATGGACAATGCTTGTAGAAAAATGCAAATGGAAAAAAATCGGAACGTACTTCAAGATGACTTATATAAAAAAACCTGTATAAAATACACAAATGGGTTACAGCACATGATAATTGCTAGTATTTTACCAAGGGTCATGAGATTATGGATAACTTTTTATTCTCTTTTTCCAATTTGTATATATTTATTGATATATCTTCTGAAATACATATACACACACACACACACACACACATATATAATGAGACCACACACACACACACACACAAAGTACTTCAAAAAGTTCATGGAAAATATCTTCCATGGGTAGGTATCACTACCTTCATCACAGGAGCATTACAGCTGGAAGTGACAAAGTGAAGACCACAAAGCTGGCAATATTGTAGCTCTAGAGTACTAATCCAGGTCCATCTGACTCTAAATCTCATGATCGTAACTGTAGCATAGTAGATTGCTCAGTGGAGTCAAGAATGAAAGACACACATTTGGCTTTACCACTAAAAGTTGTTGGGCTTTGGGCAAGTTACTTAACCTCCCTAAGGCTCAATCTCCTTACTTATACTACTTATAAATTGTTGCTAGTAATGGTACCTAACCAAGGGGCTGCTATGAGCATGAAATGAAATAATATATGTAAAGAGCCTGATCATACTAAACAACTAGTAATTCTTGGCTATTATTATTGTTGTCACTGTCATTATTATCACTAAATTTATACTATGAGACTTTATGACCACAATGGCATTGTACTCAGATGAGAACATCATTTTGGGCATCTTTGGGATACCTGGTAGTGGTACTTGCTAGTGGGTAGGCTTGAAAGTGAGGAGAGGGTGTTCTTTACAACACTGACTATGGATTCAAAAGTCCTGAAGCTTTTCTTGCTTGAATTTAGTGACCCACAGACAGATGGCCTGAAGTTCAGGTCCGTAGATCTACAAGGCACAGTAGTTCTCTTTCAGCCTTGTTTCTGCTTTCAGTAACATGCTAGTTGGTCAGAAATACCTCACTTTTCCTTTTTGACCTCCATGTTTTTATCTCTACAGGGAAGTAGTTATCCCTTCACCAGTACTCAATGTGTGCGTAATGAACATTAATTGAGCAGCTATTATACGTACTGCACCATAGAAGCCATGGGTGTACACTGATGGGTGAGGCAGATCTTGCACTCAGGAAGCTTAGAGGTGTAGGGATCTTTGACTCTCCCTTGAGCAATAAAATCTGATGACATTAGCCAGAAAGCAAAGCTCAAAACTCCCAACCCAGAGGTTTATTTTGAGGATTAACTGTGTTAGTGATACCATAACTAAAAATCTCTGAATAAATTAAAAAAGACATAAAGCTTTGGCAGTTTCTTAAAAAGCTAAACACAGTCTTAACATGTGATTTAATAACTGTACTCCTTAGTGTCTACCTAAATGAGTTGAAAACTTAAGTTCCCATAAAAACCTGCACACAAATGTCTATAGCAGCTTTATTCATAATTGCCAACAACTGGAAGCAACTAAGATATCCTTTAATGAGTGAATGAATAAACAAACTGTGATACATCAAAATCTCAGCAAGTTATTTTGTGTATCAACAAACTGATTCTAAAGGTTTTATGGGGAGGCAAAAGACCCAGAAGAGCCAACACAATATTGAAGGAGTACAAAGTGGGAGGACTGACATTACGCAACTTCAGTATTTACTGTGAAGCTACAGTAATCGAAGCAGTGTGGAACAGACAGATAGATCAGTGGAACAGACTAGAGAGCATAGGAATAGACTCAAGTAAATACAGTCACTTGATCTTTGACAAAGGAGCAGAGATAATCTTTTCAACAAATGATGTTGGAATAAATGGGCATCATATGCAAAAAAATCAGTCAATCAACCTAGGTACAGATATTACACCCGTCACAAAAATCAACCAATGGATCATTGACCTAAATGTAAAATGTAAAACTATAAAACTCTCAGAAGATAACAAAGAAGAAAACCTAGATGACCTTGGGTATAAGGATGACCTTTTAGTATAACACTAAAGGCACAATATGAAAAAACTAATTAATAAGCTGGACTTCATTAAAATTTAAAACTTCTGATCTGCAAAGACATTGTCAAGAGAACAAAAAGACAAGCCACAGACTCAGAGGAAATATTATCAAAAGACACATCAAATAAAAAAATATAAAGAAATGTTACCCAAAATGTACAAAAGCCTTTTAAAAATCAAGAATAAGAAAATGAATGACCCAATTTTTAAAAATGGACAAAAGACCTGAACAGACACCTCATCAGAGAAAATGTACAGATGACAAATGAAATAAACATATGAAAACATGCTGCACATCATCTGTCATCGAGATAGCACTACACACCTGTTAGAATGGCCAAATTCCAAAACACTGAGAACACCAAATGCTGGGGAGAATTTGGAGCAACAGGAACTCCCATCATTGGTGGTGGGAATGCATACAGCCACTTCGGAAGGGAGTCTGGCAGTTTCTTATCAAACTAAACATACTCTTACCATAAGATCTAGCAACTGCACTTCTTGGTTTTTACCAAAATGAATTGAAAACTTATATTTACACAAAAACCTGCACAAGAAGGTTTATAGCAGTTTTATGCATAATTGCCAAAACCTGGAAGCAACCGAGATGTCCTTTAGTTGGTGAATGGACAAATAAACTGTGGTACCATCCAGACAATGGAATATTATTCTGCACTAAAACAGAATGAGCTGGCAAGCAATGAAAAGACATGCAAGAACTTTAAATGCATATTACTAAGTGAAAGAAGACAATCTGAAAAGGTTACATACTATATGATTCCAACCATATGATGTTGTAAAAAAGGCAAACCTATGGAGACTGTAAAAAGATGAGTGGTTGCCAGGGGTTAGAGGGAGGGAAGGAGAAATGAACACAGGGAATTTTAGGGCAGGGAAACTATTCTGTATGATACTATAATGGTGGATACATAACACTATGTATTTATCAAAACACACAGAACTATAAAACACAGAGTAAACCCTAATGGAAACTATGTATCAATATTGGTTCATAATTTTTAATAAATGTGCCACATTAATGAAAGATGCTAATAATACGGGATATCAGGGGAGGGGAAGAGAGGATATGGGAACTCTGTACTTTTGACTCATTTTCTTTTGTAAACCTACAACTGCTCAAGAAAATAAAGTCTATTAATTTAAGCACATATGTATAGCTTAATGACTTTCATATCCTTTGAACCAATGATTCCACTTCTGAGATGCTCTTGAAATACAGAACATACTAGAAGGGAAACTTTATTTATAGAAGGGAAAAATGTTAGCAACCTATAGTCACTAACAACTACATGGATAAAAGCAAATTTCAAAATGGTAATT
>NW_007726601.1:610404-631388 GCF_000696425.1 Galeopterus variegatus | reverse complement strand
TGTTAGCAACCTATAGTCACTAACAACTACATGGATAAAAGCAAATTTCAAAATGGTAATTGAAAAGGTCATGGAATAACATGGACAATGCTTGTAGAAAAATGCAAATGGAAAAAAATCGGAACGTACTTCAAGGTGACTTATATAAAAAAACCTGTATAAAATACACAAATGGGTTACAGCACATGATAATTGCTATTATTTTACCAAGGGTCATGAGATTATGGATAACTTTTTATTCTCTTTTTCCAATTTGTATATATTTATTGATATATCTTCTGAAATACATATACACACACACACACACACACACATATATAATGAGACCACACACACACACACACACAAAGTACTTCAAAAAGTTCATGGAAAAGTTTGTATTATCTTTTAGTTCTGTTTTCATAAACGTTTTGAAGTATCCTCATACATATTATATATTATACACACATATACATATATATATATATATTATACACACATGTACACACACACACACACACACACACACACACATATATATATATATATACACACAGACATATATATATGGGTCTAAAGGTCTATAAATCCTCTAGCTAAGTACAGCCAGACAGCCTATAACAATGGCACGCCTCCATGTCCTCTTCCACCCTTTCTTAGGAGCTTACTACATGGAAGCCACTGTTTTTAGTACTTTAAGTTCTGACTCACTCGGGGTAACTCTCTCAGTCACAAAGCCTGATGGCATGGAGGTGTTTATGTGCAGCCAGAGCAGTTGCCCTCTGAAGCTGTGGCTTATTCAAGGGATACTTACTGAGAACACAGTAGAGTCACAGATGTGCTTTGAGCATACAAAGATAAATGGGATCTAGAAATTTAGAGAGAAGAGCAGATTAAGAATCTACTCACTCATCCACCCACCCAGCAGGCATTTTTCTTTTCTTTCTTTTTTTCTTTTCTTTTTTTTTACTAATTCCTTACTCATGTCCAGGCACTGAAGATGCACATAGAAATAAAATCTCCAGCTTTTAAGAACTCCCAGGCTAGTTACCCCAGAACCCTGTATCTTCCAAACTATGACATTTCTGAGAATGGAAAGGCACATTAACCATACAAGAAGCTGGAGCAATAGGTATAAACCAGAATTCTGTCAGCAACACTGGGTGTCTGGTCATCCTAAGTCCCCCTTCACAGTGCAGCTCCTGAAGGGCAGCAGCCATCTACAAACCCTCCCTGCCTGTGCTAATTGACTTAAACTGACTTTTGGGGTATTTATTTCTGACTCTGCCTCCATCTCAAGCATTTCAGATCAAGTATCTGTGAATCATAGGTCAGGTTGACTCATTTCAAAGTTTCCAGGTTGTGAATGAAAACGGTGTTGATGGCTTGGAGGAGGATCAAAACCAGGGAGAGACAATGCGACTTCCTCTGCCTTCTACAACAACGCAAACCAGATTTGCAAGCGTTTTTGTAAAAGAAGGAAGGCAGCCGCTAAGAAATTTGCAGTGAGCCAGGGGTGGTAAATGGAAATGACCCACCATTCTTTTTTTTTTTTCTTAACTTATTTACCATGTATACCTTGCTTATACTGCCTTTTGTTGTTGTTGTTGACATGAAAAATACCCCTGCTGGACTTTTGGAAGCTCACTTATATAGAGATTCAGAGCCTGTAAAATTATGTGGGTTTTTTTCCATATAAGAAAGGGAAAGGGGAAGGAAGGAAACCTGGGCTGAGCACCTACTGCAGAGTCTCATTTCATCTCAAGAAACCCAGCAGAGCAGGAAGTGAGGCTGGGAGGGATTAAGCCACCTGCCCCAACGAGCTTGGTGGTCCAATAGCCCCATAGACTCAGGTCTCATTTCTCACGTTCAAATGTGTTCAACCAGGAACATTTAACCAAAGAGGTGTTGAGGAACGGAAGCTCACAGTAGGGCCGCAAACAAAGTGCTGGGACCAGGAAAGCCAAAACCTCAGAGACTCTGCGGGCTATGGCTCCCACACAGCTCCCACGCAGATCCCATGCAGCTTTCACACCCATTCATGCTGCCCTTTCTCCTGCGGCGCCATGCTGTTGTTGCCAGACCAATGTGCGATGCCAAGACAAGGGGCCACAATTCTCACCTCATTTAGGAAAGGCTGGCTAGGGCCCTCAGGGAAACCCAATGGCATCTGAATCAGATCCTGTGACCCTTGTGGTCCAGAACCTCAAAGTAGGGGAATACCCTTCGCCCTCGGCTTGCCACAGAGCCTCAGGGTGCAGGTGAGAAAACCCCACCTATGAATCATGGCAGCTCAGAACCTTCTCTGGGCCTCCCTCAGAATCCTCTGAAGGGCTTGGCACATGGACAGCTGCACAATTGTTCTGTGAAGCAGGAAGATTGCATGGGTTTTTGTGGTCTCTTAGGATGTTTCATCAACTCACCTATCTGCAGGTGACAAGGCTTATAAGTGCCAGATGAAATACAAGTGGGTCTGGTTTTCAAATTTTTAATGTTTAGTGGATACTCAGTGAATTGGGAATCATGACGTTAATAGACAGAAGCCCAGAGAAGGTAAGTGACCTGTCTAAGAACACACAGCTGGAATTAGACAAACCAGGAAGCAGAACTCAGGGGCCCATCATCTCTCTCTCCCATCGTCATACTTGCCTTGCTCAGAACAAAAAGAACAAACAAAGCAAAAGAAAAATTATCCACTTTAATTGGATGACAAAGTTACAGAAAAAGAGAAGTAAAATCCGAAGGCAACACAATCCCGACCATGGGTTCTTGGTGACATTGTCTCAGCTAAGAGTCCTTGGCTGGAGCTCAATCAGGAACTGCCTTTTCCCACCTCAACACATAGTGGAGGCGGAGGGTGAGCTAACAGTACATTCCTCGTGTCAGCCCCGGTGGCACTGAGTAAGCCCTGTTATTCAGAGTCTAAGAGCTTAAAGAGGCCCACTGATCCACTGTGCAGATGGGAAGAATAAGGTCCAGGGAGAGGAAGTGCCCTGCCCAAGGGAACTAACTAGCTGGCTATGGGCAGAGCTGACACCAGATCCAACATCACTCACTATCAAGTCCTGTGGAATTCCCGGGGCTCAGTGCACTTCCCCAGATTCTGAGGACAAGGGAATTCTAGTCCCTCTGGCCATCCTCAGAATTTCACATAATTCTGTCTACTGGTTTGGCATAATCTCCAAGGCAGGTGACTAGTTCTGATGACATGTGTTGTAGCTACCAAAAGATAGCAGTAGATGTGGTCAGTATGTCAACATACACATGAAAAGGAATCTGGAAGTATAATGAATGGGAAAGCAGATATAGAATTTACGTGTTCAGTCCACATAAAAGGTGGTATATCCACCCAATGTAATAAAACTACGTAGCAGTTAAAAAGAATGAGATGGCTAACAGGAAAAGCACTCCTTGATATGTTGCTTATTGAAAAAAAGGTAAATTGCAAAATACTCTGTTTATCACAGGTCTGCAAAGCAGTATTCTGTGTGTGTGTGTGTGTGTGTGTGTGTGTGTGTGTGTGTGTGTGTACATAAATGCATTAGAAATGCAAGGATGCGCTCCAAAATGATACCAAATTTTACCTAAGCAGAGATAATGAGGAGGCAAGGATTGGAGAGATGTGAGCTAAAAGGACTTTAGGTGTATTTGGAAAGTGTTTTTCTAAAATTAATGCTTTCACTTAATATTTATGTAATTATAATTTTTTTTATAAAAAGAGAAAATATAAAGAGAATTTTAATGATTCATCTGTCTATTCATTCACTCTTTGAGCACCTACTATGTGCCAAGCTTATGTTCTAACATGGGGGAGGAGGTTTACTTGCTTGGTAAGCATAATGACGTATGTCACAAGGGCTCTGGTGAAAGAAAACAGAGCAGCAGGAAAATAAAGTGATCTCTATGTTTTACAGGAGATCCGGAGGCCAAACCAGAGCATCTCCAGTAAATTCTGCCACAGCCTGCCATCTTGAAGCATAATGATCATGACAACAGTTTGCAAATGGACAAATCTTTTATCATTTTAAAGGAATTTCCATTGTCTTTGACTACAGTTGAAGTTCAATATAACAGTACCTAAAGAACAGTGTGTGGTTCACAAACATTTAACCTACACACACAGACGGAGATGGTTTTGTTGCTTTTTAAAAGCAGTGACTCTTTAGCTGTTTTTATCAGTCCATACGGTTTCCTCTGCGAGGCTAGAAATGGTCTCTGCCAAAATTGCTGTTTTGATTTGGGTTTCTAAAAATAACTCATGGGAACCCTGCAGTGTGAGAGGGGGATGGCCTCGCAGTGCTCCAGGGAGGAAAATATAAAGCATTTGATGTGAATTACCTAGGAGCTGAAATTGAGTGCAAATATCTCCTTGTAACAACTGCTATATAATTAGCCACCCTGATGGAATCCTTTCAAAACCAAGACAGTTCAGCAAGGAAGTTTAATTGAAAATAAAATTTCCAGACCAACTATTCTGTCAAAACCACATTAAAAGTAGATGGCTCAGCAGTGACCAAATCACTGGTAAAATGTATTTTGTGTAATGAGAGATGGGGGAAATGGTGGCGATTTTCTAGGCTCCTTTTTCCTGCTTGATGTGTCCCTCTTGTCTCTGGGAAAAAGTATTCAGTTCTCTTCGGGTGAAGGTTACTGCTGGGGTTGTCTCCTGAGCCAAGTGCATCACAGTCTTCTGAAAAGAAGAAGCCAGAATTAAAATCTCAGAGAAAGGGAAAGAGAAGAGAAGGTGACACTGGCCATCTAACCTGCTCATTACCCACACAAGGACACGTCCCGTTGTAGGAAGACCACGTCTATCCATCAGCTCGAGGAGAGGGCGACAGTGACCTGCGACTGCCTTCAGCACCTGGACTTTCATCTCTGCTACTTATCAGCTGTGTGATTCTGCCACGTTACTTCACATCTCTGAGTAGCAGTTTTCTCATCTTAAAAAAAAAAAAGAAGAAAAAAAAAGATTGTTATTCCCGCACCTCCAGGTCGATATGTGAACCATCCTTTGGCACTCGAGACAGAGGGACTGTGTGTGGCATGAGGAGGGTTGGGAGGTGAACCAGATGCCTTCTTGATGCTCAGGAGGGGTTGGTGTGTGGACCAGCAGCATCGGCATCATCCAGGAGCCTATAATTGGTGCAGAAGCTCAGCCCACACAGAAAAACTGACAAGAGCTCCTGGAGATGTGAGCCACACTGGCCTGGGCTACCTCTCAGGTGTGTGATTCTGCATCATGTGATCTGTCTGTATCAAGAGAAAGTGGTCTTTGAGCTTCTCTGGGGGAGGAAGCAGATTCCCCAGGGGGCCAGTGCCCTGGACTGTCATCCAGCTTTCCTGCTTCCTGCCCACAGAAGGGAAAGTCTAGGCCAGAGCCCCAGTGACCTCCCAGAACCAAGGTTTTGGTGCTGGCACTCTCTTCCAACTGGGCTGGGCCACTTTTGGGTCCATGGCACATCATCACAGATGTCCCCTATGCTGGGGATCAAGCCCTGTCTGTAGAGAGGGCGATGGAAGCAGCTGGTGAAAAGCAAATGGAAAAGGAGGCCTAAGAAATTGGAAGGAGATTCACAAGCACAGTGGATCATCTCCTCTCGCCTGATTCTGTCCTGAATCACGGAGCTTGTGTGGTGTGAAACCCAACCACCCCTCACGATAGAAAAGAAAACATCACACACACACACACACACTCTCTCGCAGATGTTCTTGTGTATGCACAGACCTCTCTAGGACGACAGCCCACACATGGCTGGCATTGACTGTTCCCTTGGGCCACTGCAGCTACTAATGATGGTTAGCTGGATGGATAAAAGCCTAGCTTTGGAGTCAGAAACTTGGGTACAAATCATGGCCCTGCTTCTCATAGCTGTCCAGCATTTGGTAAGTGGACACCTCTGAGCCTCCTGGTGTCATTTTTAAAAATGGCAATTATAACAGCTAATGTCTAGCAAGTGTTATTCTAAGCACTTTATGTTTATTACCTCATCAACTACTTGTAACATACTATTATTATTCTTGGTGTACAAACGAGAAAGCTAAGGCACAGAAAAGCGAAGTTACTTGCCCAAGGCCACACAGCTAATAAATGTCAGAACCGGGATTCTACGGGTGGTCTGACGGCAGCCTGTGCTGTAACCATTATGCACAATGCTCTCACAGAATTGTTGGGAGATTTATGTGAGGTCACAAAAATTAAATGCTTACCAGGCTACCTGGCAAAGAGTAAATGCTCCATAAATTATAACTGTTAGGTATCATTTAAAAATGAATTTCTCTGGTTAGCCAGGAAGACATGGGGTGCTACAGCATCCACGTGGCTGATAAGAAGGGGAAGTCACTGCCTGCAAAAGTACTGTTCCCCGACAGGTATACATCCCCACCAGTCAGCAGCTGGCATTCTGCCTAGGAATTATGGCACAGAGCAGGAGTTTTGGTGCTCTGCCTTTTGAATCTTTCTGTTGACCTCTCATGGGGAGCCCCACGGAAACCTAAGCCAGGGCAGTGGCGGCAGAAACAGATCTGACATCTGTCTGGCAAGAAGTACGACGGTTCCCAACCTGAGCTGGATAGACCTAATCCCTAAGGCAATGGACACGTATGGGTTGAATTACTGCTTCTGAAATTCCCTGCAAATGGCGAACCAAACAGATTTGGGGAAAGGTCCCTCCTACAGCAGAGGCAGCATTAGCTCAAAAAACTGGCAACAGTAGAAATCTGGTGTGGAGGACTCTGCTGGTTGCTGAGTTACCAAACAGCCACGGCTCTCTTCTTCATTATTAAAATATTTCCCCTTCTATTCCGGTACAGGTCACACAGCAGTGTGCTCAAAAGAAGTACATGACAGGGGGAAGAATCGGACCCAGCCTGAAATGGCATGGTGACCCTGTTATCTCTACTGGGGATGGGCCAGGAGGACACCGGGCCAGGCTGGCCAAGGAGACATAAGAAGAAGTCGACAGGGGATTTCCGAGGACATTTTTTTTCCCTAATAGGAGATAGAGGGTTGCAGCAAAAAGGACCCATTTTCCTGCATGATACTTCTTCCTGCTTGAAATGCTATTATGACAGGTGCTGTCTGCAGCGGAAAAGTGCATCACAGAGATGCTAATCCAATAGCCTGCTGTGGTTGTGCTATCAAATGCATCCTTTCTGATACATCTGCTGATACCAGGTGCTGGCAAGGATGGGCAGAAACAGAAACCCCTGAGCCCCGCTGGTGGAAGTGTAAATTGGTACAGTCATTCTGGAAAACAATCTGACAGTACTTGTGAAGTATGAGTGTGCGCTATGACTAATCCATATCAGTGCTGGTCCATAGCACAGAAACTCTCCCACAGTCCCTCCATGGACAGGTGTGAAGTGCTCCTCACAGAACAAGGCTGGGGTGACCTAGTGTACACCAGCAGGGGACAACGAAAGTCAACAGGGCAGAACCTAAGGAAAGCGAAGGGTAGATGCAAGCCCTCCTATGAACCACGTATACACAGAGCACCAAGATTGCTCTAAAAAAGAGTGTCAAATAAGAAGAGAAACCAGACTGACATCTATGGCAGAATCCCATTTGTCTGAATTACAAACAGATATCCAATCAGAACAAGACAGGAGTAGATGCGCATGCAGGGCATGCAGCAAACTCACTAGGGCAGATGTCTGCAGAGGAGCAAGAAAAATGGGAATGAAAAGAGGGAGAACAGAAGCAAAAGAAGGGTCTTGCAGAGACTAGTAATAATATGCCTTGAACGAAGGAAGCATTCACAGTAAAACTCAAAAGAAAAAATGTCACCAGATTTGGAGTCAGAAAACCCAGCTATAAATGTTCTCATGATTCTTACTGGCTGTGGCCCTTTGGCAAGTAACTTAACAGAGCCTCGGTTTCCCCACAGTAGAGCAGATATGAAGAATGGTCCCACACAGCAGTTGTGCGAGCATCTGAGATCGTGTGTGGACAGCCTGAGTTTGGAACGTAGCAGGGACTTCATGGATGGATAGCAACTGCCAGGAGCCCTAACAACTCAGCTCTGTCATCTGCAAAATGGACACTATTACATGCCCCACTCAGCACAATCATAGTGAGGTTTAAATGAGGCACGACACACGAAGGACAAAAAGTAGGGTCATAACATCTGGGAGCAGCACCCTGCCCCTCATGCCTGAGCACATTCCTGATAGGGCAGGCTGTCCTACTATGACACCACTTCGGGGCACATGGGGCCCTACACATTCATGAACATACGTACACACACACACACACACACACACACACATATACATATATTTCTTTTTCTTTTCTTCTATGGCAATGATTAATGTTTAATTGAATAAGGCAGGTAACAAAAAAGAGAAAAAATAAGCAGAAAAGAAAAGAAGAAACTGTCAAACTCCTGTTACCCCAGTAGGTAAAATCTTCATTTTTCCAAGGATGAGCTCACCTCTCCCTATGTATACAGGTATTCAGTAATCCCAGGAAAGACACAAGGCCTTCTGTGATTGTCGTATCACAGATTGTCACCTCTCTCCTTAGGGTCTTCCTCTTCTTCACGATGTCCCCTCTGCGGGGAGATTCCAAGGTGCAGAAGTACCAGAATCCTTAGGGCCCATTTTGTTTCTCATGCTGCCCCCAAATACATTCAGCTGCAGAAAGCTCCTTCCTGCACATAGCCTTTTCTTCTTCTGGAATGTGTCTCGGAAATAAACTTTCCGAATAGGGATACAAGGTCGAACTGAGGCTTTGATACCTCCTCACATATTGTTGTTCCAAAACACCAATTTATGCCACCACTGGCAATGGAGGTATACGCCAGCTCATACAAATTCTTAGAATAAACTCCAAGACCTATTATTATAATTTTTGGTAACTTGCTGGGAGTGAGACTCCACAGTTGCCCTCTTCTGGTAAGCACTTCTGTGACTCCTGGATTCACTGTCACCGTGTTTTCCTCCTATGAGCTCTATCTGCCTATAAAGAGATGTGTCTCTAATAGGCAGGCCTGAGGAGGGGGGTGGGGGGTGAGAAAGTTGGGGAGGTGGGGAGTGGCAGCCTAAAGCCACCTGGGAAAGAAGGAAAAACTGAAAAATAACAAATGGGAGTGTTTGCATGAAAAGCTACAATTAAAAAAATCTCATGTCCATTGAGGACATGTCTATATAAAATGTGGCACAGCCTTGAGGAACATGAGTGAGGGATGACATGGAAATGAAGACTAGCTTTGTAGTTGGGGGCAATTATGGCTCTGGGAATTGAGCATTCTTTATATTTTTTTTACAGATATGATTATGTTGATTTTCAAAAAGATAAAAAACAAAAACAAAAAGAATGTGAGTTAGAGAACAGAAAAATAAGAGAGGTATCAGGAAAGAAAAGAAGAGAATGACAAAATGAGGGCCTCCTGTCCTTTAGACCCTTCCGGGGCATCTTTTAGGGAGAAAGGTAAGGTCAAGTTCCTTCTCCACGTGGGGAGGCCTCACGTCACTGCTGCAGCCCTGTCACTGGTCGCTCCTGCTCTCCCTGGCTTCATCTCTCCAGTCCTCAGGCCTTGACACAGGCTGGGACCTCACCAGGCACCCCTCTGGCTGCTCTGTCGAGCTAATTCCCTTTCTTCCTCTGGTTCCAGTTTAAACATCAGTTCTTCTGGGAAGCCCCCTGTGCAGACGCACTGCCTGGTCTCATCACCACAGTGAGGGTTTGGCTGGGCTGCTGCAATAGCTACCTCCTGATTGGAAGGATAACCATCTCAGGGAGCAGATACAAACATGTGACCTGTGCCAGCAATGGAAGAAGGACTGGCCTGGGGGATGGGACAGGCAGAATGGGCGGGACAATGAAAGAAAGGGAGAGGTGGCCTTGAGATGACTCCCTACCCCACATAGCCGATCCAATGGATGCTTCATTGTTGGTTTGGTTTTTTTTTTCTGTTTTTTTTTTTTTTTTTTTTTTTTTTTTTTTTTTTTTTTTTTTTTTTTTTTTGGTGGCTGGCCAGTAAGGGGCTCTGAACCTTTGAACCCTTGGTGTTACAACATCACACTCTAACCAGCTGAGCTAACCGGCCAGCCCCCAACTAATTCTTTAAAAACTTATTTCTCAAGTGCCTGTTATCACCAAGACACTGGTGAGGAAATGCAAAATCGAGGCCATTTCTTGAGTGTCGAAGCTGGCCAGGGAGGCAAGGCTTCACCTTGCGAAATGTTAGAGAGCCATGAAGGAACGGAGAGTAAGATTACAGAGCGAGACTGTCAGAGGTTACCCGAGTGTGGGCACTGCATGGCCTGCCTTCAGGAGGCAGGGCCACTATGGGGCTGCAAAGGAAGGTCCTCTGGGAGCCCAATTTGAAGGTTGATCACAGGGTGGGGGTGGGGTGGAGGGGTAGCATCTAGTGTTCAAGGCCTGGAGCTCAGAGGCCAGCGAGGAGTCCCTTGAGGCTAGAACAGAAAGGAAATAACTGCGAGTCCTGGGAAGATGTATTAGGACCAGAATTTTGAGGACCTTGAAAGCCAGCAGAGAAGTCTGTGCTGGAAAAGAGGGGTGAAGACTGCATTAATCTGTACAGTTGATCAGAGCCGATTGTGGGGGGACTGTTCTAGGGGGCAGCCCCCAAGGGAGACTAGAGAAAGAATTCAGTTAGAAAATTCCTCCAAACGTCAAGGCAGGAAGGGAGGCAGGTGGTATTAGATCTGTCACGTTCCATCTGTGAGAACTGCATTGGAGCAGATGGAACTTCAGAATTCTTTCCCACTCAGGGTTCCAGGGTGACAGTTCAAACCTGTTTGCCTTGTAGGCTATATCAATCAGGAGTAGTGATGTTACGCTGCTCTAACATGTATCCCCAAATTTCAGTGGCTTAAAACAGCAAAGATTAATTGCTCCTTCAGGCTACATGTCCATCATGGGTCAGCCACAGATGGTGTTCAGTGTGTTAGCACCATCCACACCAGGCTAATGCGGAATCCCTCCACAGAGCATGGCCAGGCAGCAGGGCAGGAGAAAAAGAGACCTCTAGAGGGTCTCTTGGTATCATTCTAATGTGAAGTCAGAAATAACATGCAGCTTCTGCTGACTACTTGTTGGCCAGAACTGGTCACAGCGACAAGGAAGTGCAAACCTACTCTCCGGAAGGTGGACAGTCAGAAAAAATGAATGGCCTAAGAACATTGCCTCTCAGGTCACATGGAATTGACTACTCATTCATTCAGCTAGTAAGAATTTATTTTAGAATGGCATGCCCTGCACCCAGCCACTCCCATTCTCATTATCTTCTATTTTCTTCACTGTACTTGGCACTATCTGAAATGGCTTCATTGTTTATGGACCTGTTGTCTTTTATTGCCTATCTGGTTCTAAGCTCCACGTCTTCCTTGTTTGCACTGCTGGGTGTATAGCAGGGTGCTCAGCAGATATTTGTTGAATGAGAGGATGAATGAATACTTAAGTCCCATGAGGGCAGGGGCATCATCAGCTTCATTCACTGCCATGCACCAGTGTGCACAATGCCCAGCACGTAATCGGAACTCTGGCCACTGAGAAGTCAGCCAGCTTTTCATGCTGCAGCTTGAAGTGATGTCACTCAGACTTCTTCTTCCGCAGGCACTTAAGCTGAAGACCAGCCTTATCATGTGCAATGCCTTTTGGTTAGCAGTTCAACCCTGAGACCCCCTCACTACCTTCAGGGCTTTTGATTGGTATGGGCTGAGGACACAGGGACCAAAGAGGAGAGAAGCCAAAGTAAAAAAAAAAAGGTAGAGAAGGGACAGTGGAGGGGGATGTAACTAGCCCTTGCACACTCGTGCCCTTGCTAACTTGTGCCCATGCACATGAGCTGTAAATGCTGAGCTTTCTAGTCTGGCTTCTTCAGGAACCTGCTGTATGACCTCAGGCAAGTCATTCTCCTCTAGGCATCCATTTCCCTAATGGCAAAATCTAGGTGCTGAAGAACAGTTCTAAGGGTCCTTTTCCAGATCTAAAGTACTAGGAACAAAAAACCATCTACAGCCATGTTTCTCAGAGCAGGGCCCATGGGGCTAGGGCTTTTTCAAGGCTTTTGCTGGCCTCACATACAGCATATCAAATGCATCAAATGTACCCCTAGCCTATATTAAAAAATAATTCCTGTGTAACTGCAGAAGTTGAGCTGCACCTGACAAGTTGACTTCAAGTTCTATAAATATATATAACTGTTTTCATTTGGCAGGGTTTTTTCATATTTTTAAACTAATAATTATATGTATTAGTTCTCAAACTTATTTGTGAGTCCTTGAAGTAGAGATAGGTCCAAGGCACTCTGTTTATAGCACCTACCTGATCAAAAGGACTTATCTAAGACGTCTGCTAAAAATGCCGTTTGCTGGGCCCCAGCCCAGACTCACTGAATTAGAAAATCTGGTGGGGGAGTCCAGAATCTCCATTTTAGCAAGTTTCCCAGATGATCATTTGCAAAGTGAAGTTTGAAAATCACTGCCATAAAAAGGAGCTGAGAAAAGGGGGCTGGGGGGACAATTTAAGAGGAAGAAGGAGGGTCACAAAGGTGAGCAGAGAAGGGGGAAAACGGGTGACAGTGCTCGGCTCGTGCTTTGCATGTATGCACACGCATCTCTGCTCACGCGCGCCCGTGTGTTCCACCAGGGTAAATACTTTGCAAAAGCATGACTCACCCACCGCTGGGTCCTCCTCCAGCTCCGGGAAACACTCATACTCCATCTGTGCCTGCACTCACCAGGGTGATGTGCAAGAAATGTTAACGTTTCCAACACATACTGGGCATGTTGCTTGAGGACTGAAGCCAGGGACAGTACTGCAGGAAGGAATATAAATAGCGCTGTCACCAGATGTTTGCTGTGATTAGTTTCATCTTAGGTTAACTACTAGCTCCATCAGTGAGTGGTTTCAACTTATCCACGAAAAAGGTTTTGATTAACTTTTTTTTTCATTGATAGATAAAATTGTACATATTTACCACGTACATGCAGCATGATGTTTTGAAGTATATATACACTCTGTGGAATGACTAAATCCAGCTAACTAACATATGCGTTACCTCACATAGTTAACATTTCTGGGGTCAGAACACTTTAATCTTTCATTCATTCAATTCATTTATTCATTTCACCAACACTTATTAAGCATATTTCAAGAAGACAATACTGTTAAGTTATAGTCACCATGTTGTGATAGATCTCTTAAACACCCAATAATGGTGTTTTTAGATTTCTATGCTTTTTTCTTTTTTTTCTTTTTTTTTGTCTTTTTCGTGACCGGTAAGGGGGTGTGGTGTCGCCCACACCGTGCTCAACCAGTGAGCGCACCAGCCATTCCTTTATAGGATCCGAACCCGCGGCAGGAGCGTCACTGCGCTCCCAGCGCCGCACTCTCCCGACTGCGCCACGGGCTCGGCCCTCTATGCTTTTTTCTAACCAAATAGTTTTTTTAGCTTACAAATAAAATATTACAATTTTTGTAATTTTATCAAAAATTGTGTAATATTGATTTTTTTTAAAATATGGATAATTAGTGATGTTTGTCCAGTCTTAATCTTCTGTGGATCTATGTCAACCCACACATTTCTTTGTAGATGCTAGGGAGAGAGAGAAAACCTTTCACTTCTTCTTGCTTTGTTTGTTTCCTGTTGTTGCCTGAATCTGCCACTAATTCATTTAGGAAGAGAGTTCTAGCTGAATGCTGTGTTCTGCTAGATGATGCAGCCTTGAAAACACACTAAAATAAATCAAGTTGGTTTCCTCCTCCTCATAGATGAAAATGAAGAATAGGTTTTGCAGCAACTGAGAGAAAATGTTTTTTTTAAAAAACAAATCTTAATGCCAAAGGGAAATGAAGCTTTACTATACAGAGGGCCTCAGATGCCCACACTCCCATCCCCCCACCACAGGGAGCAGCCCTCCAAACGCGTTCCCCCACCATGACCTTCTAAGCATCTGTTAGTTGGGAGAGTGAAAAATAGCCTCCTTTCCTCCCCCCCAGTGTTAACGAGGCTCCCTACTGAGATATAGTTAATCACATCAATTAAGAGCCTTTTACACTTGGCCTTGGCTGCCAGGCACGAGCCCTGTGTCCTCAGGAAGGTGGGTTAGATGAGCAGCCAGTCATGTCATGAGATAATTAAAATAGATATATTTTTCTTTTTCTCCTCCACCTATGTTTTTTCATTTTTTTTTCTTTTTTTAGTTTAGGCATAATTTACATACAATAAGATGCTCAATTTTTAAATAAACAGTTTGATGAGTTTTGACAAAGGCTTCTACCCAAATACACCAAACCACCAAGACACAGAACATTTCCCTCACCCAGCAGGTGTCCTTGTGCCTTTCCCAGTTCTCTTGCCCTCCTCCCAGAGGCAACAAATGTACTGATTTCTAGCACCATCAATTAATTTTGCATGTTCTAAACATGTATATAGATAAAATCATGTTATATGTTTATATATGAGCATGAATAATAAGCAGGAACAGGCAGCTTCTCATGGGGATGTAAAACAGAGTACAAACTTTGGAAACCAGTCCAGCAGTTCCTCCGAAGTTTACCCATACAGTTAGCATACGACCCAGCAATTCCACTCCTAGGCATACACGTATCCAACACATGGAAACACACATCCACCGAGAGACCTGTAAATCAACCTTCGGAGCAGCATATTCATAACAGCTGAAGGATGGAAACAACCCGAGGTCTATCGACTGATGAATGAACAAACAAAATCCACACAATGGAATATTGTGGGGCAGAAAAAGGAACTGAGAATTGATACATGTTACAACGTGGATGAACCTTGAAAATGTTACGGTAAGTGAAAGGAGTCCGTCGCAAAAGACCACATATGGTATGGTTCCATCTATATGAGATGCCATAGTGACAGAGTAGATTAATGGTTTCCTAGGACTTGGGGTAGAAGGGAGATTGGGAGGTGATAGCTAAAGGGTACAGACTTTCTTTCTGAGGTGATAAAAATGTTCTAAGATTGGTAGACTGTAGACTATGTGAAGTACATCTCAACAAAGCTGTTTTAAAAAAATATTCAGAATCAACAAAAGTAGAGACAGTTGTGATGGGTGGAGAAGACAGAGCAGTTTTTCCTTCAGTGGAACTTTAATTGAAGAAGTGCTTGGTATTGTGGCCCAAGAACATCATGCCATGTGGGGAACACGACTCGTGTCTGGGAAGGTCTCCTTCCCGTGAGAAGGTTCTGGGTTTGCTGCTTTTCCCAGGGATCCCTGCCTCGTCTCCTGAATCTAAACTCCTAGAGTCCGGGAACCACTCATCAGACTCATTCATTCACTCCACAAACACTTCTTAAGCTTGTATTTAGTAGAAAGCACATAACCACACCTAGTCCTGTCATATTATCTCCCCGCTCTCAAGTGGCTGTGTTTGTAAGGACACGTCAGCTGTCTCTGTGTGTTGGATCCTGCGTTTGGCAGGTGATCCTAGAAGAGGGGTGGTGAAAAGAGCCCCTTATGAGAGAAAGGCCAAGAACTCTGAGGGCCAACAGAACTGGTCCTAAATGCTGATTTTACAAGTTATTAATGCGTGACTTCACCTCTTCCCGCTTCACATTCCTCACCCGCAAAGACCAATAACCCGACCTATGGTCAAATGATGAAGAGGCCCAGCTCTGGGAACCCAACCTTGGCTCTCCCACTTACATGCTGTTTGTAACTTCAGGCACTTTCTTAACCTCTCTGTGCTTTACTTCCCCACATGTAAAATGGGATGGTGACAATAATAATAGCTTGCACTATGCAGAACTAGATGTGCTTGCACATGTAACTAGGGGTCAGCAAACTTTCTGTCAAGGGTCTGATATGGATTGTGTCCCCCAAGTTTTATGTATAAGTAGCTTGATCCCCACTGTAACTGTTGAGGGTGGGAAATCCTATTACGGTAATTGAGATGCGATACCTTGAAGAGGTGATTAGATTGTGGGACAATGCCATAGTGAACTGATTAGTAATGGTGGTCAGGGGCGTGGTTCTGAGGGCTTTAAAAGAAGAACACATGAGAGGTTAGTCTCTCTCTGCTCCACCATTTCTGCCATGTGAGACCCCTGGGTCACTGTCGCCACCAAGACCCTCACCAGATGTATTCCCTGGACTTTGAACTTCCCAGCCTCTGAAACTCTAAGCAATGAATTTTGTTTCCTTATAAATTACCCACTTCCAGGTATTTTGTTATAAGCAAGAGAAACAGACTAATACGAGGCCAATAATAAACACTTGGGCATTATGGGCTGTGTGATCAGTGTCACAGCTGCTCATTTCTGTCATCATAGCATAAAAGCAACCATGGTTAAAAAAAGAAGTCATGCCTTGTTCCAATAAAACTTTATTTATGGACAGTGAAATCTCCATTTTTTTTTTCATGTATCACAAAATATTATTATTCTTTCAATTTTTTTCTCAACCATTTAAAAATGTGAAACCATTCTCACCTCCTGGGCTGTATGAAAACAGGTGGTGAGTCACAGTTGGCCCATGAGCCACAGTTTGTCCCCTCCTGAAGTGAAGCACTTAGAGCAGTGTTTGGCACAGAGTAAGCACTCATTACCCTCTAACTGCACCCCAGGTAACAACGGCTGCACATTTACTGTGTGCTGAGCCATGTGTCAGGCCATCAAGTGCCGCATCTCATTGAATCTGCATCATAATCATGCGAGGCGGGTAACGAAATACCTCCCAAGTCTCAGTTGAGAAAGCAAAGACTCAGGTGAGCAAAGTGGCAGAGCCACAGTAAACCCAGTTCTTTCTGACATGAGCCCCTTCTTCCTACCCTTATGACATACTGTGCTGGCCACCAGGGCACAACAGGGAACCGACCCACTCGGGCTCAGCTGAAAACCACACAAACCATGATTTAATTAATTTCGAGATGTGTTACAGAAAACAAGAGCTGGAAGGAGGAATAAGAAGACACTACGCAGTGAGCAGTGAGGGAGACCCTTGGAAAAAGGCCCCTGTGAGCTGTGAACAGCCATGTGTCTGGGGCTGTACCAAGTGCCAAAGAGATGAGGCTGGACAGGCAAGTTCATCCTGGGTCCCTGCTGCAGAGGGCTTGAGGAGAAAAGGTCGCCTTTCTGCAGGTGGTGGAAAGAGATCCTGGTCCCAACTTCCTCAAGGGGAACCTGGCAACCTATTAGCCTAAATAGCCCTTGATCCAGCCATTACACTTTATGAAAATATGTCCTAATAGAATAGGGAAAAATATTCACAAAGATTTAGCTATCAGAATATGAACTGAAGTATTGTTTATAATAGTGCAAAAGTGGAATTCATCCAAAGTGTCTGCCCAAGACACTCAGAAAATGCGAAGGATTTTGTCACTTCTGCCTTCACAATGGGGAAGACAGGAGTCTGAGCGACCACGTAGTGATGGAGCAGAAGTACCCATGTGGATGTGGAAAGATATTTGTCATATACTCAGACAAAGAGCTGTTTATAATCAGCTGTTTATACACATATATAAAATAGTATGCTAATATGCATGACAGTATCCTAATACACATATGCATCGGTTCATTTAATTAGTTAATTCTGAATGATAACATTAGTGTTTTTTGATTTTTCTGGAAGAGGTACTTGCTGATTTGTTATACGAAATGAAATAAAACCGAACAGTGCCCAGAAAGGAGTTCAATACTCCCAAAGTGGTTTGACAGGTAAAGTGAAATCATTATTCATTAATTTATCCAATACATCCTTAGGAAGGATCCATCACAAGCTGGGGACTGGGTTATGCCCAGGAGAATCCAGGTGGATGAGACAGAGAGGGCTTCCTGTTTCAAGCCAGTCAGGTAAAGACATCCGTTCACTCGGTGGAACCGATGTTCTATATTTGCAGAAAGAACCACCGATCATGGGAGAGGGCACAATCTCTTCCCATAATTTGAATGTAACCTCAGATTATACTTCACCCACACTCAGCTAACAATCAGTGTAACAGAAGGACTCCTAGTGTCTCTGATGAGATGGTGTTTGGACGTAAAGCTGGGCCAGTGATTCCACCACATGAGCCTTTGTGTGCCTCATCCCCAGGGTGGGTAATTTCTCGAGGTAGCTCTGAGGATAAGCTAAGGTTCAGAGATTGTCCTGCAAATGGCAAGGCCCTGCACACAAGAACGAGGGGTGAAACTGAATACCGAGATCTGAACTCTCCTACATAAAGGTTGACAACCTGGAATTTAAATCATGATGGATGCCAAAGTGCAGAGAAGAAAACATGTTTACGAACTGAAAGACTGAACTGAGAAAGGTGGTGAGTGGCAGGATTCCAGGGCACCATGCCCCAGAGGGGGCTCACACCTTATGATAGACCTCCCCATCGGTCAGTGCCAGGGCAGCTCCTGACTTCCTGGCACCCCAAGGACAATCTGGACATTTTAAATTGGATACCATTTCTCTGAAGGATTTTGTTCCATACCTTGAAGGGAAGCATTTTCTCTACAGCCTTGAAAAGAAATCTTACATATCTCACCTGTGGTATAGCAGAAAGAGAAAGGGCTTTCCAATGAGGTCACAGGGTTTGAATCCTGGCTCTGTGCCCTTTTGTAAGTTTATTATCTCCTAGCTCCGGGACAGTAATACTTCACTGCAGGGTAATAATGAGGACAAAGTATGGACACAGTATAGATGCTCAATAAATGGAAGTTGTTTTTTTTCTGAGTGGGAAAGCCTCAGGCAACTAACAAAGCCACAGGGTCATATCACCCAGAAGCTGCACATTGGGAAAAATCAGTTTGTTATGAAAGGGATGGTCTGGCTACACCAGAGCTAACCTTGACCTCAACTTAGCCTGGAAGAGGTGAGGCGAGGATACCTTGTCTTTCTCAGTGATGTGAAGACGCTAAATGAGACTGAAAATCCAAATATAAACCCCACCCTGTGCTCTGCGATTCTCTGAGATCATGGCTGTGCACGAGTAGAATGCATTAGGTTCTCCTGGGAAGTGAAGAAGGAACTGCTGGAGGAAACACGGGCACCCAGGGGACCAGCCACGAGCAGAAGCAGCAGGGGTGGCTCTCAAAAAATCACCCCAGAGCAATGGGGAAACATTCTGACTCGAGGTCTACCTCTCAAATTCGGCAGCCTGGGATGGGGCCCGGGACTGATGTGTGCTTTACCAAGACCCACTGATACACTTGTGATGCTTCCCAAGGCTTGGGAACCACTGTGTGGTGGAACAGGTGCTTGTGTTGGCCTCAGGAGGCCTCGGTTTAAGACCTGGCTGGGTGTCAGCTCTTAGGCCCAACTTTAACATTTTCTTAAAGAACACTAAGGCTTGGCCCAAGGTAAGACAGCCTGGGACTTCTCTGAGGACTGCAAACATACATATAAACAAGGAAGTATCCTTATGAGCTACGCAGTAAATTATGTGTGTGTGTGTATGTGTGTGTACATGTATATTCATGTACAAAAATAAATGTATATGTAAATATGCACATATACACACACACACCCCTATATACACATGCATGTACATACACAGACACACAGGTATACATATGTATAACACATGCATATTCATATACATACACATGCACGTATGTATATAGGCACGCGCACACACACACACCTATTTCAGTTAATCCTCACTCAAGCTCTATTCTAGTACTAATACAATCCCCATGTCCCTGATGAGGAACCTGAGGCATGGAGGAAATAAGAAACTTGCCTACGGTCCCATAGCTAGTCAGTGGCAGAGGCAGGATTTGAAAAAGAGAACCTGACTCCATTTATAGTCACCACAGTATAACATACTGACCCAAGAGGTTAAGTAGACTAGATACAGAAAGTAAAAAACCAGAAAAGCAACTTGTGCCCTGGGGTAGGCTGGGACCACTAATGTTGGCCCAGAATTCCTTCCATTTCTGTAGCTGCATGCTGTTTCACACGTCAACAGGTGGACTCAATTTCCTTGCCTTGAATCCAGGCTGCCCTGTGATTGTTCTGACCAGTAAAAAGTGACAAAAATGATACTGCAGTAGTTCTGTGCCTAGACTCAAAGAGGCCGGATGGCTTTTGCTTTTACCTACATGGGATCCAGCTACCATACCATGAGGAAGGTTGGGCTAGACTATTCATGAAGAGACCTCACAGAAAGAAACAGAGGCCAGCCACTCCAGTCACCCCAGCTGAAGCACCAGAGCCCCNGGAAACACGGGCACCCAGGGGACCAGCCACGAGCAGAAGCAGCAGGGGTGGCTCTCAAAAATTCACCCCAGAGCAATGGGGAAACATTCTGACTCGAGGTCTACCTCTCGAATTCGGCAGCTTGGGATGGGGCCCGGGACTGATGTGTGCTTTACCAAGACCCACTGATACACTTGTGATGCTTCCCAAGGCTTGGGAACCACTTGTGTGGTGGAACAGGTGCTTGCATTGGCCTCAGGAGGCCTCGGTTTAAGACCTGGCTGGGTGTCAGCTCTTAGGCCCAACTTTAACATTTTCTTAAAGAACACTAAGGCTTGGCCCAAGGTAAGACAGCCTGGGACTGCAAACATACATATAAACAGGGAAGTATCCTTATGAGCTACGCACTAAATTATGTGTGTGTGTGTATGTGTGTGTACATGTATATTCATGTACAAAAATAAATGTATATGTAAATATGCACATACACACACACACACCCCTATACACACATGCATGTACACACACAGACACAGAGGTATACATATGTATAACACATGCATATTCATATACATACACATGCACATATGTATATAGGCATGCATATACATACACATGCACATATGTATATAGGCATGCACACACACACACACACACACACACACACCTATTTCAGTTAATCCTCACTCAAGCTCTATTCTAGTACTAATACAATCCCCATGTCCCTGATGAGGAACCTGAGGCACGGAGGAAATAAGAAACTTGCCTACGGTCCCATAGCTAGTCAGTGGCAGAGGCAGGATTTGAAAAAGATAACCTGACTCCATTTATAGTCACCACAGTATAACATACTGACCCAAGAGGTTAAGTAGACT
>NW_007726601.1:606442-608630 GCF_000696425.1 Galeopterus variegatus | reverse complement strand
AGAACCAGAGAGAGAGAGATTTTAAGGAATTGGCTCATGAGATGCGGGGGCTAGCAAGTCTGAACTCTCAGGGTAGGCTGGCAGGCTGTAGACCCAGAGAAGCACTAAGTTGCAGCTCCAGTCCAAAGGCAGAATTCCTACTTCCCTGGGGAACTTCTGTTGTTTTCTCTTAAGGCTTTCCACTGATTGGGTGAGGCCTGCCTACATTATGGAGGATCATGTATTTGACTCAAAGCCTACTGATTTAAATGTTCATCTCATCTAAAAACAATACTTTAAATGACATCTTGACTGGTGTTTGACCCAAACCTGGGTACCATAGGTACCATGGCCTAGCTAAATCAACACATGAAATGAGCTATCACATGGTATTTCCCCCACTGTGATATATGGCCCTGCAAACCTGAACCCAATATACCCAGGCACAGTCATGATTCACACAACTGGGAAAATAAATGAGACCTGTGGTCAGAGTCTGTCAAATTAAACAGTGGGTTGCCCAAAGCACGTGGCAAGAAGCTACTGGCCACACTGAAGCCACCAAGGAATGAGCCTGAGGACAAGGTGGAATGGACCACCAGTGCTGCAGTCAATGGGTGATGGCAAGAGGCAGGACACCGTGGCCAGCTTCAGGAGCTGGATTTACCCTCAACTAGCTGTGTGACCTTGGGCCATACCTCACCTCTCTGAGCCTCAGTTCTCTATGTGAGTTTGCTGATCAACAGAGAACCATCAAGTTCTTTCCATGATTCTCTTCAACTTCATCTTCAGCATGGGTCACTGCCTTTTGACTGGGGGAAGAGTCCAGTGAACCCCACTTAGACACTACAAAGAAAGTGGGGTACATAGTGCATCATCCACCTTCTGGTGGCAACACAGGAAACCATAATGGGGCTTCAAAAACTCCAGAACCCCAAGCCCAGGCTCTTCTCATCCTCTTGGCTAGTAGCACCCTGTTCCCCCTCTGCTTGGACACCGTGGATGCTAACTGAGCATTTGTAGGTATTCAATCCTCCCACCACCTCTGAACATATCCTGTACTCAATAGCTCCTCAGCACAGATCTCAGACTGGTGAGAAGTTATCAGTCTCACTGGGTTTTGTTTTCTTGCCCCCATGAAAGCCAGCTGTTTCCTTCAACTTGGTATCAATCGGGCCAGGAAGTTTCTTTTTCCCTGCAGTCCATTGTGTACGGGAAGATCAGAAAGCCTGTCGGATGCAAGCATGGAACCAGCGGACACGTGGAGATATGGGCTGGCTGTCCTGGCCTGGCCTCGCCCCAGCCCTCCTGGTCANTTGGCTAGTAGCACCCTGTTCCCCCTCTGCTTGGACACCGTGGATGCTAACTGAGCATTTGCAGGTATTCAATCCTCCCACCACCTCTGAACATATCCTGTACTCAGTAGCTCCTCAGCACAGATCTCAGACTGGTGAGAAGTTATCAGTCTCACTGGGTTTTGTTTTCTTGCCCCCATGAAAGCCAGCTGTTTCCTTCAACTTGGTATCAATCAGGCCAGGAAGTTTCTTTTTCCCTGCAGTCCATTGTGTACGGGAAGATCAGAAAGCCTGTCGGATGCAAGCATGGAACCAGCCGGACACGTGGAGATATGGGCTGGCTGTCCTGGCCTGGCCTCGCCCCAGCCCTCCTGGTCACTGGGACAGTCTGCTTGCTCATGCAGCTATACCTACCAATGACAGTGACAACAACAGGAGACTCACTATGATAATGAATCAGGAGCATTATCATCATCCTAAAAAACCTCGGGTCTGCTCCAAAGCCAGCCAGGAAACTGACATCATCCCTTCCTGTCTCATTAACCCACTACCTCCAGTACATCTAGAGGCAGAGGATGGAACTTGTGTCCTGGGGGCAACCTCCAGTAAAACAAAGCCCTTCTGGGGAGCCCGTGTGGACATCAGGCTGGACTACGTGTCATTCTCATCTCACTGGTGAAAAAGTTAAGGCTGGTGAAAATGGCAACAAGCATATAGTATTTAGTGTATGGAAGGCCCTGTTCTAAATGCCTGACATGGGCTGTGGCAGGCAGAACGATGGCCTCCCAGAGATGTCCATGCCCTAATCCCTGGAACTAGTGAATACGTTAGGCTACACGGCAAAGAATTAAATTTGCAGATAGAAGTAAAGTTGCTCATTTGCTAACCTTAATGTAGGGAGATTATTCTATGAA
>NW_007726601.1:603741-604988 GCF_000696425.1 Galeopterus variegatus | reverse complement strand
GTATCATATCTGCTAGTCAGCTAGGGGTTGGCTGATGCAATCAGGGTTTGCCTGCATTTGGCTCCACATTAGGTGTTAATTCTGAATCTGCTCTAGGTCTCTCATCTTTTGTAGATCACAGGCTCCCAAAGGCATGTTGTCCCAGTGAAAGGTATGCAGGAGAGCAAGCCCGCGCATTTAATCCTCCACTTTGGTTATGTCGCTAACAGCATCCCGTGGACCAAAGGAAGTAACATGGGCAAGCCCCCAAAGTCAGGGCTGAACAAGTGCATTCCACCCACCTTGAGGCCATGGTGAAGGTATGAATGTACAATTTTATTGTGGAGGAGTAAAGAACTGGAACCAGTAATTCAATCTTCCATAGTCTCCTTTTACAGATGAGGAAACCAAGACAGAGTCATTAAGACAACTGCTCATAAATAAGGGAGCCAGGATCAGAAGCCAAACAGTCTGACTTCAGAAGGATGGTCAAGGACTTTACACCTACTCATTGGTGCAACTAAGTCTCCATGACTCTAAACCCCACTGTCTCTGGGCAAAGAGGGGGCAGCACTTAAGGGCTGCAGTGATTCTCAAAAGTACGAGAAAGACACTGGAATAGGGAAGGTCACCTATGGAAAACACAGCCAAGTTGAGCTGTTCCTCTCATCAGTGAGGCCCCATTCTCCAGTCCAGGCCTGGGGCCAAGAAGACTCTGTGACTTTCCAGGGATGATGTGTATGGCAAGTCCAGCATCCAGGATGAGTCAGACATCCACGGCTGTTGCAAGGCCAAATGTCCTTCTCCCCGTCTTCGGGGGCTGGATCTGCTGCTAGGGCAGGCCAGTGTACAAGAAGCCAGCACTTCTGTTCCTTTGAGAACCGGAGGCTGATTATCTGGAGGCCAGAATAAAGGAAAGTGGTGACGAAAAGTCCAGAAAAAAAGCAATATGCACATAACATGGAAAAGAAAGCAGGGAGGATGGCAAGATTGCTCCTGAGCACTGGAGAGAGGCTGCGGGAAGGAGGGGGAATTAGAGTGATGGAACACTCGGAACTAATATTACAGACATTTTATACCAGGGCATCCAGTGGGGACTTCCTGGAAAGGGTCAGAAAGCCAAAATAACAATGTTGGGCCTGTCTGGGCCCTCCATAGGAAGGTCTCAGGGCAGGAGGCCAGGGGCAAGAGGCAGTACCACTTCGTCATGAGAAAGCCGCCAGCACATGGAGACTCAGGAAGCTTGCAGAGCCAAAAAGTAACTGGGG
>NW_007726601.1:591737-603257 GCF_000696425.1 Galeopterus variegatus | reverse complement strand
AAGAACAGGGCATCACCAAAAGCCCTACACACTTGGCCCTACAATGTAAGTCAGTGGGAACCTCAACTTAAGGTCACGACATGCTAAAGCTAGCAGTAAAGGTGGGTCTACCTCCCCCATGTCCTACAGCAACTGAGCCCTGTCCCTTCTCCCCATCAACCCAAGCCAAAGCCATTCCCTCCTGGACAGTCTCCCTCCTTCCAGCAACTTTCACCTGAAAAGGGTTGAGATATAATCTAACCTAAAAATGAGAACCCCTTCAAGAGGGTTGATGAGACCTTCTGAGGTCCACCATAACCTATCCACTCTCCTCACAGATTTTCCTTTGCTACTAATGCATAGTAAGTAGTATTGCTCTCATTCTGACCTAAGAAAACCAAAGCTCAATGAAGTTAAATGGTTTGCTCACGATCACCCAGTTAGTGAATGGGTGAGTCCAGATTTCAATACAGGGCAACTGGATTCCTAAATCCAGGTCCCTCATTCCTCTTTACCACACTGCCAACTCTGTCCTCAGTGGATCAATTTCAGGAAGAACTTCCCTGAGAGACGGAACAGTGGGCCTGTGATTGAGGAACCGTTCACGTGCTGAGCACCACCTTTGGGGTGGTCACCAGAAGGAAGCACCCAAAGGGCCTGGCACAGTGGTTAAGAGCACAGACCCTGGAGCCACCATGAGGTTTTGAATCCTGGTTTTCTCACCTACCATCTAGGTGAGAGAGCTGGACCACATTTCATAACCTCTCTGTGCCTCAGTTTCTTCATCTGTAAAATGAAAGCAATAACAGTATCCGCACATCAATAGGGTCTTATGAGAATGACATGACACATTAGTCCATTTCCATTGTTCATAACAAAATACCTGACACTGGGTTATTTATAAAGAAAATGAAATTTATTGCTTACTGTTTCTGAGGCTGGGAAATTCAAGGCCCATCTGGTGGTAGCAACAGTGACCCAGGGGTCTCACATCACAAGATGGTGAAAGCGGAGAGAGCAGAGAGAGCAAGAGAGACAGACTCTCTTCTTTTAAAGCCCTCAGATCCACGCCCTGACCACCATTTTTAATCCATTCACTACTGCACGGTCCTACAATCCAATCACCTCTTCAGGGCCCCACCTTTCAATTACCACAATAGGATTTCCCACCCTCTTGACAGTCACGGGGGGGCCAAGTTTCTAATACATAAAACTTGGGAACACAATTCAAGCATCAGGGAGTTTTGGGGGGTCATAATTCAATCCACTATACATGATGTGGTTAAAACAAAGAGCTTAGAATAGTGCCTAGCACAGTCAGTCAATACACCATTTGTTTTTATTGTTATAACTGTGGTAGACAAAATTGACTTGGTGCTTGCCCTTACAGGTTCCAATTTAGTAGAGGAAGACCAATGTGACACAAACACAAATAAATGTATCATTATCAGTCATGCTATGGAAGGAGGAGTGATGTCAGGAAGAAGGTGGAATACGAGTTTCCAGTGCTTGTCCACTCACAGAAGCATCCATTTAAACAGCCGTCCAAGTGTAAAAACACCTTCACAAGAGCTAAGGAATGCTGGTGAGAGATTATAGTATCTGGGTGGAGCACAGAAATAAGACATGTTGAAGAGGGTAAGTAGGACAGTTTCACATTACCCAAATCAACCCTCTCCCAACCCAGTACGATGCCATGTGGAGAGAGCAGAATGGAGAGAGCACCCAGCTTTGCTGTAGATACCAGCACCAGGCCAGCCCCAGTGAACCCTGGCACCAGGCTGACCCCACAAACCCACGCTCCAGGCCTGCATCATGTGCACAGTCAATAAGCCCAACTCAGTGGCCCCCAGTGGCTGGCTGGCCTCTGCAGACCCAGGAGAATGGCACCACCTGCCTTCTGACCCAGGCAGCAGGCCAGCCTGTCAAGGACTCCAGAAGTACCCACCTACAGACCCCACCAGGCAGCCTATCCAAAATCCATAAATGGGCTGACTGATGAATGGCTTTCTCTGCCAAAGCCAGTCTGTAAAAAACGTAAAAAGTGCCTACTTCTTCAAATGTACAGATACCAACTCAAGGCCACAGGATCATGAATAGACATGGAAACACTACCCCACTAAAAGAGTAAAATAAGCACCAGTAACCAGTCCTAAAGAAATGGAGATCTACAAATTGCCTTACAAAGAATTCAGAATAATTGTCTCAAAGAAGCTCAGCCACAGAGTGGTTAAATGGATTAAAAAAAAAACCAAGATCCAAATATATGTAGCCAACAAGAGACTCACTTTAGCTTTAAGGACATACATAGGCTGAACTGAAGGGACTGTAAAAGATATTCCATGGAAACAGTAACCAAAACAGAGCAGGGTGGCAATACTTATTTCAGATAAAATAGACTTTAAGTAAAAAACTGTCACAAGGGAGGGACAATGAAGATTGTTACACAATGATAGAGAGGTCAATTCATCAAGAGGATATACATGTAAAACAAATATATATGCACCCAACAATGGAGCACCAAAATATATAAAGCAAATAATAACAGAAGGGAGAAATAGACATCAGTACAATAATAGTAGGGGATGTCATACTCCACTTTCAAAAATGGATAGATCATCCAGACAGAAAATCAATTAGGAAACAGCAGAATTGAATGATATTATTGCTTAAATGGACCTAACAGACATATACAAAACATTCCACCCAATAGTATCAGAATACACATTTCTCTCAAATGCACACAGAACATTCTCCAGAATGGAGCCCCACTTTCAAAAATGGATAGATCATCCAGACAGAAAATCAATTAGGAAACAGCAGAATTGAACGATATTATTGCTTAAATGGACCTAACAGACATATACAAAACATTTCACCCAATAGTATCAGAATACACATTTCTCTCAAATGCACACAGAACATTCTCCAGAATGGATCACATGTTAGGCTATAAAACAAGTCTTAACAAAATTAAGAAGACTGAAATCATAATAAGTATCTTCTCTGACTACAATGGTTTGAAACTAGAAATCAGTAACAGGAAGAAAACTGAAAAACTTACAAATATGTGAAAAATAACATGCTCTTGAACAAAGAAGATCACATGTTAGGCTATAAAACAAGTCTTAACAAAATTAAGAAGACTGAAATCATAATAAGTATCTTCTCTGACTACAATGGTTTGAAACTAGAAATCAGTAACAGGAAGAAAACTGAAAAACTTACAAATATGTGAAAAATAACATGCTCTTGAACAAAGAAGAAATTAAAAGGGAAATAAAAAAGTATCTTAAGACAAATTAAAATAGAAACACACCATACCAAAAATTATGGGATGCAGTTAAAGCTGCTCTGAAAGAGAAGTTTTTAGTGATAAACACTGATTAAGGAGAAGGATCATAAACAAACCACCTAACTTTATACCTCAAGAAACTAGAACTATGTGAGATGACTGATAAGTTAATTCGCTTGACTTTGGTAATCACTTCACAATCTATACATATATCAAAAGGTCACATTGCACACTCAAATATATGCAATTTTTATTTGTCAATTATACCTCAATAAAGCTGGAAAATCAATCAGTTAATCATTCAATCATGCTATAAGGGAAAAACAGAATGCAATAGGAGGAAACAACAGGAAAGCTAAAGGGCAGGAAGACACTGAAAGCAATCACTAGCAAAAATGGAGGGAGCAAGCACTCCAAGCAGAGAAAGAGCACATGCAAATGCCCTGCGGTGGAAGGGAATAGGGCAACTTTGTGTCACTTGGCAGAGGTTGGTGGGTTGAAGAACTGTGAATGAGAAGAGCCAGGGGGGCCAACTCACACAGAGCCCCATAGGGATTTTGGTCTTTTTCCCAAGAGCAGAAATGCAAAGGCCTGGGTGTGTTTGGTGAAGAAGACATAATTTGATTCATATTTCAGAAAGATCATACTGAGTGAAGAAAGGACTGCACAGCGAAAAGATTGGATCCAGAGTTGAATCTGGAGGCTGTTGCTGTGATCTAGGTGAGATTCAAAGGTGACTTTGATAAAAGTGTTGGTGATGAAGGAAAAATAAACTCAGTTGAAGCCCCAGATCCCTGAGGTCCACAAGGAGAGAATCCGCAAGGAGACCAGGATGGTTAGCAGGCCTGCTCTCACCCACTGTCCTGGGTATGAAAAAGCCATCAAGAGCAGTCAAGGCACCATCACGATCAGCCCACCTGGAATGTTCTAGAAATTATATCTTGAAGATTTTTACCTAACAAGGACTTTTACTGAAGGGAAGCCAGAGCGGGGGCAATGGGAGACATTTATGTATTACACATTCCACAACCCTACAAGGCCACTGATGGTTTCCTAAGAGGGCATCGTATCCTCTTCAATCTGAAGGGGTGGGGTGTCCATATGAAGGGAGCATCCTCTCTTTGGGCACAAAACTACCCCCGCCATCTCCACATCTGCGGTCCAGGCCAAGCACAGGTTCTCAGTAGGATGACCTCCTCACTAGAGGATGGGCTCTGTGGGACAGAGTCTCCAATTACGCCTCCTAGTGACTTCAGTGCCCAGCATAGACGTAATGTGCACTCAGTCAAATTTTGTTCCTTGAAAGAACAAATGCCTCTCTTCCATTCCCTTAGGAGTCAACTGCAATCACCAATCAATGGTTCCCATGGCCAACCTGAGAACCACAGGCCACAGGAGATGCCCTGATGGAATTCAGACCATGCTGGGAAGTCAGACATTGGCAGAAAACATTGAGGACCATTCCTGCTGTCCACATATGAGGAGCTAGGAGTCTTTCAAACAGAGGAGGATGGGTGTGGGCAGAAGAACCCAGAGGGGAAGCAAAAGATGGAATGGGACACGACGACAGGTGGGATTTGGCTAATCAGAGGGGCAGCCACTTAGAGGGACAGGAAAAACCCCACTCATGGAGTCCCTGCCATGAATCAAGCCCCATAAGAGCCTGTAAACAAGTTCTTCTCACAAGAACCCATGTGAATGGCACAGCTCCCACGTCACTGTCAAGGGTACTGAAGCTGAAAATGGTGCTGTGGTGTGCCCAGGGTCACAGAGCCAGCAGTGGTAGAGCTGGGGGCTGAACTCAGCCCTCTCTGAGCCAGAGCCCATGGACCTCTCAGGAATCCAAGGAAAAAGAAACAGTCGGATCAAAGCATAAAAGTTAAAGAAAGTAAGTTTGGTGGGTTTCCAAGACAAGAGGCAAGACCTGCTTACCAAGACCAGATCCTCACTCTAGAGGTTCGAAGGCGATCAGGCTAGGTTCACAGGAAAGGGCAGTGTGGAGGTGGGCCTTCCGTGCCACACGAAGAGGTCTGGCTTCCAGCCTATTGGTGACAGGGAGCTACTATTTTTGAGCTCTTTCTTGGGGAGAGCTGTGCTTTCAGAATTTGGATTTGGCCATTGTGGGGAGAGGGGAGAGAGAGGAAAACTCGGTAAGACAAGAAAACTCAATGAGACCAACATGAGGCCTGGGACAGGAGGGGAGGAAATGGGGATGTGGGTGCCAACAGGAAGGAAGCAGAGGCAGGAACTGCTGGCTGGAATGGGTCCAGAAGGAGGAAAACCACTTCCCCTTCCCTTTCTGACGGTAGCAAGATTATTACTTGACAGCAGAGCTGGACAGGGCAGGACTTCCCAAAAATCATTACAGGAACAGCCCCAAGCATGTCCCCAACAGAGGTTATGTAGTCAACTCTGATGTCTCCTGCCCACCCTGGAGCCTCATCTGCAGTGAGCTTTGGCCTCAGACAGGCCTTCAGGGGCCCAGCGGTGCCCCTTCCTCCAGTGTCTCAGGGCAAATGAGACACAAGTCAGTGATGAGAACATCGGGAAAAGTGGTGTCACCACACACTACAGAAAGTGAAACCGAGGGGCAGAGAGTTTTGGTTTGCCTAACACCACACAGCATGTGTGTGCCAGAATCAGGATTCAAACCCAGGGCCTTCTATGTAGATCTTACCTGGATCAGCCAAAGACCCAGCGGGAAGGCAGTGGAAGAATAAACCCTGACCTTACCCTCTTCCTACCCAGTCATCCTGCCAGGGCCTCCCAAACAGAAGCCAGGGGCCCAGGAGCCCTGAGCGCACCCATCCTGTGGACGCATCCACACAGATGGGCCTTTTGGGCACAGAGTAAGGCAGAGAAGAACGGGTGAAGCCGGGGGTACATGGAAGTTCCCCAGCCCACCACCACTCCAACAGGCCAGCCCTTGGCGGGCAGCAGGGCCCTGCTGCCTCCGCCCTACAGAGCCACAGCATGGAATCGGCAGGCCTGGACTCTGCGGCAGGGGCCGCCTGCCTCTGGTGGAGGGGCAGGCCCACACAGGCCAGCGTGCTGCCTGCACCCGAAGTTGGGCCAGCGTCTCCACCCATCCTGTGGACGCATCCACACAGATGGGCCTTTTGGGCACAGAGTAAGGCAGAGAAGAACGGGTGAAGCCGGGGGTACATGGAAGTTCCCCAGCCCACCACCACTCCAACAGGCCAGCCCTTGGCGGGCAGCAGGGCCCTGCTGCCTCCGCCCTACAGAGCCACAGCATGGAATCGGCAGGCCTGGACTCTGCGGCAGGGGCCGCCTGCCTCTGGTGGAGGGCGAGGCCCACACAGGCCAGCGTGCTGCCTGCACCCAAAGTTGGGCCAGCGTCTCCCCACTCCCTGCCTCCTTCCGCCTTCACACTATCCTGCCCTGCCTCTCTCAGCCATCCCAAAAGGCCACAATCTCAAAAGTGCCCACTTCTGATGAGGCAGGCTATCTGGAGTGGCTGTCTTCAGAGATGAGGGCCAGCTGATGCCCACGACAGCCCAAACTGCCCACGTGGGGCTCTGGCCAGCCCCTCCCACCCTCCCTGCCAGCCCTGCACAGGGAGAACTGGGAGCCGGTAAAAAGAAAGAGCTTCTATCTCTGATTCCGCAGGGCCTCTGATAAAAAATGGCATCGCTTGCTGGGTAATATTACCCAGCCCGATAAGAATCTCTATCAAGCTCAAACATATGGCTGGCTACAGAACACAGAGCCCGGTGGAGCAGGATAATTTATTTGCTTAGCTGAAAACCCCAGGCAGCTGAGAGAAGTGCACTGAATAAAAGAGCCAGTGCCAAATTATAACCTCTGGTGACTTAGCGTTGGGATTTCTCCTGGGAAGGAAGAGGCACCTGAGAACAATAGGAGCCTCCTACTCTTCTCCCCACACAATAAGCCCTTTCGCCTTGCTCTTTCTTCAAAGGGCATCTGCACTTATGTTATCACGTTCAATCCTCACTACAACCTCGAGAAGCATTTTCAGCCTCTTTCACAGATCAGGAAATAGATATTCAGCAAGATTAAGTAACATGGCCAAGGTCACCCAGGCAGCTATGCCGGAGCCTGGACTCAAACCCCACCAGGTCTGACTCACCAGCACACTGTCAGAGGGGGAGGCTGATCCAGCCAAGGGGCAGCTCGGCTGGTACAACTAAATTAATCATTAAGTCAGATCTGCCCGAGTTAACTGACAATGTCAGCTACACGCTATAATCTGGAAGGTCCATTTCAAGCCTCTCTCCCCCTCTTCTTGATTCTCGGTAACCTGGGGGAGAATGAAGAAGCCTTGCAGAGCACAGAATCACGAGGAAGAGGAGGGGAGACCAGGGACAGTACCCAGGAGTGGGAGAAGAAGCCTCAGGGCTTAGACTCTAGCCTCACGTGTTTGAGGAGTAGCAGGTAGAAGAAAACTGTGGGAAAAAAACTCCCCCCTCTGTTCATTTATTCATTAACAAATATTGATGAGATGCCTATGACGTGCCTGCTCTGAGTTTGACCCTGGTGACACCACTACAAACAGGCTGTGCAGGTCCTGCCTTCATGGAGGGTCTGTCTCCTGGACTTACTGACAGGTCAGCAAGGAGGCAGTAACAATAGAGTGTGTTAAGTGCACTTGCGGATGCAGACATTCAGGTAGCTGATCTGGGTCAGCGGCTGTGCATTAGTGTGTGGCTCTTGGCACACTCGACACACTGCCCTATGCCCTGCTAGTTCTTTCTTATCAACATTGTTAAGGTTGATGTCGCTCTTTGATAGTTAATAGGTAGCTGATCTGGGTCAGCGGCTGTGCATTAGTGTGTGGCTCTTGGCACACTCGACACACTGCCCTAAGCCCTGCTAGTTCTTTCTTATCAACATTGTTAAGGTTGATGTCGCTCTTTGATAGTTAATAGAGCTTCAAGATTGCTCCCTATCAGTTTATAAAGCCACTAATTATTTTTTATTTACTTTTTAAAATTGACATAAATTGTATATTTTATGTTGTACAACATTAACATATGCATAGTTACATACTTCACATAGTTACCTTTTTTTTACTCCATCCTTTTTTAACAGTTATATAGTATTCCATCTCATGGAAGTATCATGACTTAATCAACTAATCCCCAACTAAGAAACATTTAAATTGGGTCTCATTTTTTCTATTTCAAACAATACTGAGATGACAATCATACTCACACTATTCTGTCCCTGTGCCCATGTTTCTGTGGGATACATTTCTAGGATTCACCCAGCATCTTCTAAACTTGATGCTTCCTGTCTTCTTCACTGTAGCTATGGCAAAGTCTCCATACTGCCCCTTTAAAAGCTAATGGTTCCCCATGTGCCCACCCTCTTCAGACCCTGGTGGGGCTCTCCTAAAAGGTGCACAATCATTGCCATTCCCATAAAAGCACATGAAAAAATATATATTTAATCTCTGGTGGCCAAGAAACCATTTCTTCTGCCCTTGCCTCCTCTGGCCCATGGTGGTTTTGTCCAGAACCAAAACAAACACTAAGCGAGACACCAGCCTCTCTTCTCACAGGCCATTCCCAGAGCTAGTTGGTTTTATTCCTCTTTTTCTTCTGGGCCTTGAGCTATTCAAGAATACAGAGTGCAAGGCTGGAGAGAGGCAAATCTCCACTGGAGTCTAGGATTCATCTAAAATCACAGCCTGGCCTAGAAAAGCACAGCAAATGTCAATTGTGCAATTTGGAACCTAAAGTACCTTGTAGAAAAGCATTGGTCACAACCAGAAAATCTCCAGATAGTCAAAAGATAAAGAGAGTGTGTCTCCATGTCAGAGACAAAGTAGAACCTAAGGTCAAGGAGGTCATGCTACATGTGAGAGATCAGTCACCCACTGAAGGCTTTGCAGTAGACACTAGCAGAGAACAAACATGAGTAAGACAGAGCCCCACGCCTCACAGAACTCATGGTCCCCTGAAGGGGACTGAGAAAAAGATTGCAATCTATGTGATCACAGATGCAGGAACCAAGAGGAAGGTATCACTTACTCTTCCTGGGTAGGTTAGTGAGGATATTTGAGCTAGGTATTGAAGAATAGTTCACCAAGCAAAGAAAGGGGAGGGGATGTTCATACAATATTAACAGCATGTGTAACATGCAGTGTGAGAAGAATGTCCAGCCAGTGGTCAGGCTATGAAGTGTGTCCCTCACTGCTGTGCTAATAAGTTTGGTTTTCCCCCTCCTGGTGCTTTGAGGAGCCATGCAGTCTCCTGAGCAGCAGGGCGACAGCTCAGAACTATGCTTCAGCATCACCATGGAGGATAAAGTGGTGAGAGAAAATTCTCAGCCATGTGGAAACCAGTATAGTACGGTTCCAAGATCATCCTGCAAAGCAACAGACATAGTGGTTAAAGCAGTGGCCTCCAGAACCAAGCTCCCTGTGTTCAGATCCCAGCTTTGCCAGCACCATCACAAGCAAGTTACTTATCAATTTCATGTATAGTTTTCTCATCTGTGAAATGAGAACAACATCAGCAGAGGCTTATCCAGGCTATTGTGCAGACTGTGAACTAAATTGTTCATGTAAAGTGCCTACAACAGTGCCTGGCACATAGCTGGGCATAGCACCTGATTGCTATTGGGATTGCTCCCATCTCTCTTGGCCCCTTGGCTTCCTTCTTCTTGCAGCATTGTCATATCTTCTGAAACATGAGCTGCCATGAATCTCAGCAAAGGTGAGCAGGTTGGAGTCAGGCTTGCTTTAGGAAGGCTGGAACTACTGTCTGAAACAGAGTTTTGAGATTGCCGTTTTCTTGTTCGCTTCCCAACAACCCTGTAACAAGAATGTGCTGAGACAGTGGTTCTCAAACTTTGCTACTCAGTAGAATCACCTGAACATACTACAAATCCCAATGTCCAGGCCCCACTCCAGACAAAATAAGAATCTTTGGGGGCAGAATGCCAGCAGCAGGATTTTTTAATTTCCCAGGTGATTCCAATATTCAATCCAGTTTGATCTAAGAGTCTAATCCAACATGAAAGGAAAACATGGCACAGGGGCAAGTACTGCCACCACTGAGCTCCAGAAGCCACGTTGGCTCATTATGATACCTGTACTCATTACATCTTACAAGACAGCTTGGATGTCACAGGGAGCTAACACACTTGAAAGTGCCTTGGATCATTAAAATTATAACAAGCCCCTCAAATCTCTTTGGGAAGCAGGTAAGCGTACAGAATACCAACAGATACAGACATCTGGGTAACTCTTGTGGAAAAAGCATGGATGCAGACAGCTAGTTCTGGTCCTAGGCTCTCTCACCGATGCAATGTTGCCTGGACATCATATCATTGTGGAGCCTCAGTTTCTTCAGAGGTGAAATAGGGATAAGAATGCAGACAGCTAGTTCTGGTCCTAGGCTCTCTCACCGATGCAACGTTGCCTGGACATCATATCATTGTGGAGCCTCAGTTTCTTCAGAGGTGAAATAGGGATAAGAACCACTGACTGACCCATCAGACAAGGTGTTTGCAGGTGCAAGCTGGAAGACGCAGGTCACACTATGAGGACTCAGGCAAATGGAAAGTATTTTCATTTAATGTTTTCTAGGGCTTCACTAGAGCATGAAAAGTTCAGGAGAGAGAAATGTCCCCTACACACTGTGCTTCACTAGGGGAAGGGAGGAGGCAAGGGGAGTGCTGGCCACATGAAAGCGTTCTTCAGGATGGGCTGTGACAGCGCCCACAAGGGTGCCAAGTGTGGCCAGCGATAGGGCAGGGGCATGGGGTGTGTCCAATGGCTGCCCTGTGGAGATGTTAAGATAGAATATGTTATCATGGAACAATGGAACAACCGGACCATTGTCCTGGACCTGAATCTGACAAGAGGGCATAAGACTCTACGAAATACGTCCCCAAAACAACTGTCCAGAATGGTCCCAGCAAAGCACTGGCTCATACGTATGTTCATTCATTCATTCAATAAGAGCACACCAATCATGTACTGAAAATTGGGTAAGTTGCTGAGATGACTAAGGCTCAACCTGCACCCTCAGGAGGGAAAAGATATGTAGGGCAAACAAGTAACACTTAAGTACCACACAATGTGCTAAAATACAATAAAAATAACAAGTAAGTAGTAAATAGCCTCCATTCGTTGATGGCTGACTATGCACCAGGCACCATGTTGGTGTTTTATATTGAACACCCTTTATGGTAAGGGCATTCACTTCATTTTAGATGTATGGAAACTGAGGCTCAGAGAGGCTGATTAACCA
>NW_007726601.1:585520-591377 GCF_000696425.1 Galeopterus variegatus | reverse complement strand
TAAGGGCATTCACTTCATTTTAGATGTATGGAAACTGAGGCTCAGAGAGGCTGATTAACCAATGGAGGTGTCTGGGGCAGGGAACAGCTGTTGTAAGCATTATTATCATTATTACTTTTATTAAACATTTATGGGTCCTGATTGTGCTGCAGGCATTGTACTAAGCTTTTGTTTGTTATCACCAGAGAAGCAGTAAGGATGTAAATTAGATCAATTTAGGCTCTGGGCTTGGAATTTTCCAGCCAGTAGCTGGGGTACCTTGAGCAAGTTACTTTATCTCTTTGTCCTTGAGTCTGGGCCTAGAGGCCATCTCTAAAATAGAGACCCATCCACTCAACAAGCATTTACTAACCACCTACTATGTTCCAAGAAATAAAGCATTAAACAAAACTAACAAAAATCTCTGCATTCATGGGGCTAATGGTGGGGGGGGGAGGGGGATGAGTGACAGTCAACAAACAAACAAATAAATAAACAGTGCATCAGATGATGGCAGGTGCCATGGAGATCAAGAAATACAGAAAGGAAAAGGAAGGTAGGGGTGTGAGGAGGGTACTGTCTATATAGTGACCAAGACAGGTCTCTCTGCTCAGGAGACATTTGAGCTGTGTGTGTGTGTGTGTGTGTGTGTGTGTGTGTGATTTGCTGAGCTTCCTATGTGCTAGGAACCATTCTAAGGTTAGGTTAGGTGTTTCACATGGAATAACTCATCTTACTCTTCCTGACATCCCTAGAAGAAAGACAGTGATACTGCTGATACGTTCCCATTTTACACAGGACAAAACAGAGGCACGCAGAGTTTAAATGACTTGCTCCAGTGACAGAAGTGGCTCAGAGTTGAGCAAGTTGTTGACTCTGCAGCTCCAACTGCAAACTGCTGCGACAAAGGCTTCCATTCCTAGTGCGGATGCTCCGTAGATTGTTGCTGTGATTGTTGTAAAAACGCCCACAGGAAAAGAAGCAGAAAGTGCAGAGCACAGACAGGCAAGCATAGGCACAAAACTGTGTTTTCAACCCATCTGGAAAATAAAGGAACACTAGCTGTTGACCTCCCTCCCTCTGTATCTGTCTCTGACAAAGAGACCACCTTCACTCTCAATTTCCTCAAAGGGAAAAGGCCTGAGGCTCTGTGTCCATTTTAAAGCTGGCTTCTGATNCCATCTGGAAAATAAAGGAACACTAGCTGTTGACCTCCCTCCCTCTGTATCTGTCTCTGACGAAGAGACCACCTTCACTCTCTTTTATTTGTTTTGACTCAATTTCCTCAAAGGGAAAAGGCCTGAGGCTCTGTGTCCATTTTAAAGCTGGCTTCTGATTTGTGACTTTGTTAGGGTTCTGCACTCTCCCACCCCAGAGAAAAAGCTGTGCCATCCAGGCCCATGATGGTCCCCTCGCCCCTGCTCATGGCCTTCACTCCAGAGCACACTTTGGTATTTTTCTGCTCTAGCCACAGACTCTAGCAGTGGGAATGGGAGAGCCGATGAATGCCCTAGAGGTCCCGGGAAGGCAGACAAGGTAATACTGGTCCAAGGTCTGACTGCTCCTTTGGAAGAAAAGCACCTGCCCTGGAGGTTTTCTCACACTCTACAAAGCCAGAAAACTCCTTAAAAGAGACTGCCCAGGAACCTGCTTCCAGGAAATCACCATCTTTCTTTTTCCCTGGGCGCCCACTAGTCTGGAGCTCCTGGAAGCAAGGCCTCAGGATTTCAGCTCAGTCACCAGCATTGGTAAGCAGAGTGTGCTTGATGAATGGATGGCTGGCTGGCTGGATGATGGATGGCTGGATGGACGGATACAAGGGAAGGAGGAAAGGAACAGGGAGATGTGGAGTGAAGGGTGAGTAAAAAAAATTCTGTGACCCTGTGACATGACCTCAAAAGTAGAAATAAAGAGGAGAAATGGATTAAAGCAAATGTTTACTAATTGGAAATAGTTGGGGGGGAGGGGAGGCGGAACTATGAAATATTATGCAGCAGTTAAAAAAGAATGAGGTGTGTGTACATAGCCACACGTAGACATGCACAGATAACTCCAGATACTATTGAGTGAAAAATGAAGATGTTGAAATACTTAATTCCCTCTAGTTCCGAATGCCATGGAGCCCACGGAGTCAGAGACAGAGCTTGCGGCTGGACCTGGGGATAAACCTGGAGGAGATCAGCTGCAAGTCCCTGGCCTCAGGTGGACACTTCCATCTACAAGGAAAAGAAGCCCGTGTCGCTCTCTGTCTCTAGACAACAGCATCTTGTGACCTGGCATCCAGACTCCTGGTTTTGCTCCCTCTGTTCCTCCAAAATACTTGTACTGATTTCTGAACAAAATAAGTTAAAAGAGACCTCCTCCCCGCCTGGTCCCCAGCCTGTAATAACCATGAAAAATAGTGCATCAACACCAACCTGCACATGAGAAACCAGGGGATTTATCTGGCTACAGGTTTCACCCACAGGGTGTTTCAAATATTTTTGGATTAGTTGCCCACAACTAAAATTCAGGAACTTTAATTCCATTGTAAAATTCAAAAATTAATTTGAGTGTACTGGACACAGATTCCCACAATACAACAGTTGGCTGGATGCTGGAGCGGTGGCGGTCTGACCCGTTTATTTAGGACGTGCATTCCCTCCCACCCCTGACAAAAGTCCCAGTGCCCAGACACCACCCAGCCCAAACTGATCACAGATGAAGACACAGCTGCTCAGAGAGGTGAGAACACTCGCCTAAGGTCACACAGAGTAGGTGCAGAAAAGGTGCGATCCCTCTTCTCACCCGTCATAAGGGTCACGGCTGACACTCCTGTGACAAAGACAAGTTAACAAGAGAACACATGACACATTTATTTAGTCAATGTTCTGTGTGACCCAGGAGGCTTCAGAAATGAAGACTCAAAGATCAGGGAAAACTGTCTCTCTTTATGCTTAGGTTTGATGAAGAATGGACAGCCACATAGAAATGTGATTGGACAGAAGGGCATGATCTAATGGTAAGAGACTCAGGGGGGAAGTCCAGCAAGGCCTGTCTGTTCAGAGCCCTCTTGCCGTCTCTGTGCAGCCTTCCTTCCTCCTGGGTTTCAGGCAGGATCCTTCTAGAACACAGGTCTTGTGACGTACTACCACACGAGGTAGGTCAGTAAAATTCTTCATGGCCAGCTCCTGCACAGAAAGGCTGGGGGAGGTCACGGTAATATCTCTAGGTTCTATGCCCTAGTTTGGGAGAGAAGGAGAAGTGGGAGACAGGAGACCAGAAGGCCAGAGAGAGAACTTGCTTCTGAGGCTGCTTCTGAGGCCTTCCCATCTCCTTAGATCAAAGTACTCACCATGCCCAAGTGTCATACTTTGGCATATCGGAAAAGGTGCGATCCCTCTTCTCACCCGTCATAAGGGTCACGGCTGACTCTCCTGTGACAAAAGACAAGTTAACAAGAGAACACATGACACACTTATTTAGTCAATGTTCTGTGTGACCCAGGAGGCTTCAGAAATGAAGACTCAAAGATCAGGGAAAACTGTCTCTCTTTATGCTTAGGTTTGATGAAGAATGGACAGCCACATAGAAATGTGATTGGACAGAAGGGCATGATCTAATGGTAAGAGACTCAGGGGGGAAGTCCAGCAAGGCCTGTCTGTTCAGAGCCCTCTTGCCGTCTCTGTGCAGCCTTCCTTCCTCCTGGGTTTCAGGCAGGATCCTTCTAGAACACAGGTCTTGTGACTACCACACGAGGTAGGTCAGTAAAATTCTTCATGGCCAGCTCCTGCACAGAAAGGCTGGGGGAGGTCACAGTAATATCTCTAGGTTCTATGCCCTAGTTTGGGAGAGAAGGAGAAGTGGGAGACAGGAGACNGTAATATCTCTAGGTTCTATGCCCTAGTTTGGGAGAGAAGGAGAAGTGGGAGACAGGAGACCAGAAGGCCAGAGAGAGAACTTGCTTCTGAGGCTGCTTCTGAGGCCTTCCCATCTCCTTAGATCAAAGTACTCACCATGCCCAAGTGTCATACTTTGGCATATCGTTTTCTGAGCTCCAGAGACAGCAAGCCAGGGGCAGGACCAGAACCAGAACTCAGTATTCCTCACACAAAGACCTGTGTCCCTTCTACCTGCCAGCCGTAGAAAGTCGATGATCCATTTAATGCTCGGCTGAAAGAAGGTTCCAAGGATTACCCTGGGTCCAGAGCAACATCCAAGTTAGGGAGAAGTGATGTTCTTACGCTACGAGATGGTCCAAACGCATTGCAACACTGTCACCACAATCAGCCCGGGCCTGGTCATCAGGATGACTCTTGCTCGATGTTGTTTTTTGCTTCATGATTTCCACATCCAGAGGAACAATATTTCTTTACAAATCAATTGTCCCCAGCAACCCACCTACACAGTTCTTGGAAAATATGGGTTAAACATTCTGCTTCAAAAAAAAAAAAAAAAGAGAAACAAAGAGGGTGAGGGAAATTCATCACCATGGTCCTGCACTTTCCATTATTCACACCAAGCATTTTTCAAGTCACTAAGTTCAAATGACCCTGTCCCTTGGGGCTGTGGAACTATTTTTACCAACTCTTTCCAGTAAGGAAGCTCCACATGCTAAATGGCTTCAAGAGGCTGGAGGTTAGAGGAAGTGAAAACGGCTTGAAAGGAAGATGCCGGAATAATAATTTCTGACATAGGAGAAGGAATGGCTGGGTGCCATTGTCCTGCCTAGATCACTGCAGGGACTGCAACACAGGAACTGCCAAGCATGTGTCAAATAACCGGTGGCCCACTGGGATCACTTCCCAAACTTCCAGAAGAAATAAGGAGATACTTGGCTCTGATTTTAGGAGGAGGCAGCATTCAGTAATGGGGGCTGCCTGGAACATAGTGAGTGCTCAGTAAACACCACACACACGCATGCATGCATGCACACTCACATGCACACACACGGTTTCTAAATCTCTTGACCTGTGCGGTGTAGCTCAGTGGACTTGCTCCTCTCTGTCCATTCTCGCCCACTTGGTGATCACACCCAGCCTCAAGACTTAAAAAAATAACTGGACTCCCAATATGAATCCACATACATTCATTTTTGTATAAATTTTGGATATCTAAATTTGTCCCTATAGTTTACGTATTAGTCAGGACTTTCCAGAGAAAGAGACCAATAGGACAATTGGCTGGGGCCGGTGTGGGAGCAGAGGAGGGATTGGGGAGACAGAGGGAGAGAGATACCTTAAGGAATTGGCTCATGCAGTTATGGGGACTGGCACATCTAAAATCTGCAGGGCAGGCCAACAAGCTGGACCGAAGAGAGAACTGGTACCGCAGCTCTAGTCCAAAGGCAGTGTGGAGTCAGAATTCTCCCTTCCCAATTCCTCAGGAGACCTCAAACTTTTTCTCTTAAGACCTTCAACTGATTGGATGAGGCCACCACAGCACGGAGGGCAATGTGCTTTACTCAAAGTCTCCTGGTTTAGATGTCAACCTCATTCAAAAGATGCCTTCACAGTGACATCTGAACTGGTGTTTGAGCAGATGTCTGGGTACCATCACCTAGCCATGCTGGCACATAAAATTAACCTTCACACTCCAGATTCACGTGTCTAGCTGCTTCCTCAGCGTCTCCTCTTGGGTGTCTGGCTAACATCTCAAACATAACAATTCCACTTCTGAAAAAAACTGAAACAAACACCCCACTCCCCTCACTGATTTCCCCATATCAATAAATGGAATGGTATCCTCTAGTTGCGCAAAATAAAAACATCAGAATTGTCTTTCTGGCAACCCATGTCCCATCCACCAGCAAGTCTTACCTTGAAGATACATTCAGAATCTGATGACATCTCAGTCTCCTCTGCCAGGCCACATGGCCAGGCCATGCTGTCTCTTCCCT
>NW_007726601.1:580403-585114 GCF_000696425.1 Galeopterus variegatus | reverse complement strand
TCTGATGACATCTCAGTCTCCTCTGCCAGGCCACATGGCCAGGCCATGCTGTCTCTTCCCTCGATTACCAAAATGTCCTCCTAATTGTTCTGTTTTCCCACCTTTGCCTCTTTTGGTCCATTTTCACAAAGCAGCCAAAATGATCCAGTTAAAATGCAAGTCAGAATCTGTTTAAAAGTGTCCAATGGCCCCACCACAACAGAGAAAAAGAGCCAATGTCCTGACTACGACCCCTTCGGAACCATGTCATCCCCAAGTCTTTTTTGCTTTTTATGGCTAGAACATCTTTACCCCAGAGGAGGCCTGCCCATCTCTCAGTGCCCAGATGGAACGTGTCCTGAAGCCCACCCAGCTGGGAGGGAAAGCAGCACCCGCCACAGACCTTATAAACTGAGCAGTGATCGTATGACCATAAAGACCTCGGGGCATTAACCTGAGGACAGTGGGAGTGGGAGGGGCACTGAAAGTTATTAACTGGAGAGGAGGAGGGCACAGGGTGGCATTTGTGTCTTTGGAAGATTCCCTAGGGCAGCTGGTGTGGACTACTATTTGAATTATATTTAAAAAGAGAAAAATTTAGGTAATCAGGTGGCCAGCCAGGTAAGGAAAGGTGGGAGGGGGAGGAAGGGAGAAAGGAAGAGAGGCAAGAAGCTGAGCAGGTGCTCTGTGACCTGTGATTGCCACTACTAAGCAGCCACAATTTCACACACCAATGGTCAGAGGAATTACAGGAGCAAAGGCAGAAAGAAGAAACGCTGCTTGATTGTGGCCAGGAGGAAGGAAGCCTTCCGGTGACCAAGAGGAGGGGCCTTGAGTAGCGTGGCTTGGCAAGAGGGGCTGATGCCTCCCTCCCACCCTCCTGCCCCCTGCTCCTCCCTCAGACAGGACCTGAGCACAAAGGCAGGATGGCTACTGGGACCCTTCTGTGTTCTGAGGCCTTGGCTGAAGACATCTGGGGAGAGAGAAAGGAAGCACTATTTATCCTACAGCAGAACACCAAGTCTCCTCCCGAGGACCTGCCTGGCTCTCAGCAGGGCACTCTCAACCCAGCACACAGCCTGCTGCAGAACGTTTTTGCAAGCAATAACGGATTTTGTCCCCAAGGATGCAACTAACAGAAATTGGGCCCTGTCAATGAGTATGTAGGATGATCCTGAAGGGTCCAAGCGAGGGCTTGCCAGAGGCGTGGCAGGGCGGGTGAAAGGGTGACTTGATTCTCTACGGAGTTCTGGTACCCCAGAGATGAGCTCATTAATGTGCTGCACCCCCTTCTCAGCACATTCACCACCAGAAATGACATTCTTTCCTTCCTAGCTGCCCCCACTTGGCTACTCCCCCAACAGTGCAGCGGCGGAGTCTGCTGCCTCCATATACCAGGAAGGGCCAGGCAAGTGGCAAACCCCAAACAAATACGTGTGCAATGACAATGACTGCTCAAGGCCCAACAGGAAGAAGACAGAACAGACCCCTGGAGAAATCTGTCTGCTGCCTCCATATACCAGGAAGGGCCAGGCAAGTGGCAAACCCCAAACAAATACGTGTGGAATGACAATGACTGCTCAAGGGCCAACAGGAAGAAGACAGAACAGACCCCTGGAGAAATCTGGAAGTTCAAAGAAACTTCCAAGAACATTTTATTCCAATCCGTAATTTCAAACAGCAAAATGAGTTTAAACTAGCGATTCCAACTTGGGTCTTAGGACTCCTTCATGGGGGTCTTCAGGCTATTTTTCAAATGGTCACGAAGTCTACCAGAAATTGCACCTTCCTTTCCAATAAGGCCAAAGATGCCACCTGAAATATCCAGCTTCTTTGCTTGATACTGGCCAGAATTGTATCAACTCAGCCCGCTGACTCATCAGAAATCCCAACTGGCAGGTACCATTAGATAAGAAAGTGCAGAAATAAATAACTTAACAAATGAAGTTTGTTTAGTTGAAAACTCCCTCACAGGACTTTCTGGTGTTGCAAACTTTAAGAACTGTTGGTCTAAACCAGTGACTCTTCACCGAGAGTGATTTTGCCCTCCCCACCCCCTTCAGGAGACATTTGACAATGTTTGGAGACATTTTTGATTATCATGACAGGAAGTGGGGCCAGTGCTACCGGGTTCTAATGAGTTGGGGCCAGGGATGCCATGACCCATCCTACAATGGGCAGGACAGCCTCCACTACAGAGAGCTATCTGGCCCCGAATTTAATAGTGGCCCAGCAAGGGACACTGGACTCCATAGCAATACAAAGAGTAAGCTCCTTGTCAGGATCGGGCCCTGCCTTCCTCTCTGAACTGGTGTGCAGCTCCTTTGCCCCTTCCCCCACAATCCATCTGCCCTGGCCTTCCTTCTGCTGCTCCACAGTGCCAAACTCCTCTCCTCTGCAAGGCCTTTGCAAAGACCACCCTTCTCCACAGACACAACTTGCCTCTTTGTGCACATGGCTGGCTCCTCCTTGTTCAAGAGGTTCCAAGAAATGGCCATCCCTGATGAGAAGCTGAGCCTTGTGTTCTCTTTCCTAGCATCCAGTTTGGCTCTTTATGAGAAGTTGTAATTCATTGTTTATTCCTCCATATCTGCTTCTCCCCTTCACTGCAGACTGTAAGCTCCCTGAGGGCAAAGCCATGTCAGTCTTTTACATCATTATATTCCTAAGTTGGGCACGGACCTGGGCTCAGAGTAGGTGCCCAGCGAGTATTTTCTGAATTCATGAATGAATGCACAATAGGGCTATTGTAAAATCAAAAGAGATAATGAAAGGAGAGGGGCCTGTCCAGGTCCCATGTGAAAAACAAGTCTTCCTTCTGTACACACCAAGCGGTGTCCTCAGGCAAATCGGTCCCGTGATTAAGAGGAGCTAAAGGAATTATTTCTGTCTTGGGCTCTGTTTCAGGTTGAATTGTGTTCCCCCTAAAGAAGTCCTAACTCCTGGTACCCATGACTGTGACCTTGTTTTGAAATTGAGTCTGCAGATACAATCACATTATGATGAGGTCATTAGGGTGTGCCCTAAACCAATGACTGGTGTCTTTTTAAGGACAGGGAGATACAGAGACTCACAAACACACAGAGGGAAGAGGCCATGTGAGGACGGAGGCAGAGATTGGAAGGACGCAGCTACAAGCCAAGTGTCTTTCTCTGCCCCAGCCTAATACTACAGACTGAGTGGCCTAAACAACAGACAATCATTTTCTCACAGTTCTTGAGGCCGAAAGTCCAAGATCAAGGTTCTGGCTGACTGTTTCTGGCAGGGCCTCTCTTCCTGGCTTGTGGAAGACTGCCTTCTTGCTGTGTGCTCACATGCCTCAGCTTTGTGCATGAGGGGAGAGACTGAGCTCTCTGGTGCCTCTTCTTACAAGGACACTAATCCTATCAGATCAGAATCCCACCCTTATGACCTCATTTAACCTTAATTACCTGGTTAAGGCCCTATCTCCAAACACAGTCACATTAGAGGTTTGGCCCTCAACATATAAATTTGGTGGAGCACAAACATTCAGTCCATAACCCCAAGAAAAGCCGAGGGTTGCCAGCATCCACCTGAAACTAGGAAACAGTAGGGAAAGACTCTCCCCTGGAGCCTTCAGAGAAGCAAGGCCCCATGGACACCTTGATTTCAAACTTGTAGCCTCCAGAACTGCAAGATAATAAATTTCTGTTGTTTCAAGCCACCCAGTCTATGGTCATTTGTTACAGCCACAGGAAACTAACACAGGCTCTAACACCTTGACAGAATCTTTTGGCAGAAAAGTGAATGGAAGAGTTGGCCGAGATCACTCTACTAAATGCTTTTCTTAGAAAATAATGAAGCTGTACCTTCATCTTCTGGATGAACTACCTTTACCCTTCCTCACGACGCTAAGGACCACTGACCTGACGTCCACAGACGCTAAAAACCCAGTGCTGGTAGGACTTGCAGACACTGAGGGCTAAAGAATGCAAAGCCCATATACAGTAAATGCTCAGTAAGTACCTGCTGGATGATGGATGGGTAGATCAATGAGTAAGACGGAGGAGCACAGTGGAGTATTCTGAGTTAAAGCTACCATCTCCTGGCTTATCGTCAGGAGAGAATTTTCAGATGGACCACGTAAGAAGACCCTGATTGAATTGTGTGCCTCCTGCTTGGGGCTCTCCATCCACTGAGAGTCTGGGCAGCAGCCACCTCTTCTGAGTACCAGAGCAGTGGGTGCATTCTGGTGGAGAAGAACAGGGAGGTGCTAGCTCTGCAACATTTTACAGTGTGCTGTCAATTGCATGATTCATTCATTATTCCATTTCATTATGGAAATGTGAAGGGGCATGCACATTGATCACATTTTTCAGTTGACGAAACTAAGTTCAGAGAGGTTCAGAGGTTGTTTAGGGTCACACAGCCAGTAAAGGAGGGTGAGAGCTTCATAACTAAGTCTTCCTGCTTCAAGCCCAGTATTCCTTTTCTACTGGACTGTATGTACAAAGCAAGTAGAAAGCCTGATGTCAGCTGCCCCCACGATGGCACTGAGAGAGGTTGTTTAGGGTCACACAGCCAGTAAAGGAGGGTGAGAGCTTCATAACTAAGTCTTCCCGCTTCAAGCCCAGTATTCCTTTTCTACTGGACTGTATGTACAAAGCAAGTAGAAAGCCTGATGTCAGCTGCCCCCACGATGGCACTGATGGGCTTGCTTGCTGTTACAGCCACATGACCACAACACAAAGGAAATAAAGCAAGAAAAAAA
>NW_007726601.1:577004-579366 GCF_000696425.1 Galeopterus variegatus | reverse complement strand
ATATATATATATATATATATATGATTTAGAAGATATTCTCATAAAACAATTTTTTTCTTTGTTTGAATTATCCCCTTAGAATAAACCTGAGAAATGAGATAACCAAGTGAAAATACACAGATACTAACAAAGCTATTTTGCATGCTATGCTAACGAAGCACTCTTAACTGATTGCCACCTGCAGCACACGCCTGCACCTGCCATCCTCCAGTCTCATGGCAGCTATGGATGGAGATATTTCAGTTTTTTCCTCTTTTAATTAGTGTAAATAGGTAAGGACCATTGTACTTTACCTTTCTTCCATTTTCCTGTAAGCATCTGAGCCCTCTCATATAACGTCAGCAAACTGATTACAGGAGGTGGCAGAGAGCAAGGACAAGGGGCTTGGGGAATCAGGGGGATCCAATTTCAATACAGGCTCTGCTGCCCTTTAGTTGGGCGACTGCTTGGAAAAATACTGAACATCCCAGATTGAATAGCCACATCTGAGAAATGGGGTTAAGAGTCTACCCGACAGGGGGTGACAGGGCTAAATGGGACAATCTATCTGGAAGCACCTGGGACAGATGGTGCAGAGTGAACATGCAGTGAAATGCATAGTGTTTTCTCTGCCCTTGTCACAGATCGTGCCCCTCTTCCACAGGCCAACTGGACCTCACTGCAACCTCTGATCTCACTGTGCAGTGCCACATCACCCAAAAGTCCTGCACCACATCTTGTCCCGTGGCTAATGCCAGGAAGCGTGCTCAACTAAGCACGCTGCTGGGCTCTGACCCACAAACCCCAGAGGTGTTCATCCCTACCTGAAAGGCAGGGACTAAGACTGAGCATTGGGTGCTCCTGAGCACCTCCAAGCCCCACTGAGGAATGTGGTTCAGAGCTCGTGTTTTTCAGATAGGGCAGAAAACCTAGACAGCTGGGAGCTCCCTCTGTGCATGAGTGTGGCTAACACAGCTGGTATTTATGCTGAAATGCTTTGAGGTCCACCCTCTGGATGGACTCTTCTTACAGCCCAGATGTTTCAAGGCTGCCCACCTTACTCTCCAAACCTCTGGCCTCAAGAGTGCAAACAGAATGCAACAACACAATAACGACAAAGGTATTTCCAGTTGGGGAAGAGAAAATGCTCTACAGCAAACTAAAGCAAGCCCCACCCTCAAAAGATATCTACTATGAAACAAAAGAGCATAAATTCTAGAATCACATCTGGGATAACCTCTTACTTGCTATGTGACCGTGAGCAAGTCAGCCTCTCTGTTCCTCAGTCTCCCCATGTGCAAAGAGATAATAATTACTCACCTCCAAATGTACATGTGGGATTAAAGGACAGAATTGGTATTATGCCTAGTAACCGACCAACAGACAGATGGAAGTACAATCTGTGAAATGGGCATTATGACTTCTGCCTCTCGGGGGTGTGGTGACCTCAGGGACCTACGTCACCAGCACAGTGCCCAGTCCCTCCAAAAGTGCTGGTGGTGAGCAGCCCTGCCTCCTCCCACTGTCTGGGCTCTCCTTCTTTGGACCTGTGGCAGTGGCAGTAGCTGAGCAGTGACGAGCAAAAGGGCCCAAGCAGCATGTTATCAAGTAAGCATCTGAGCAGCGAGTCTGCATCTGGCCAACCAGAATACCATCAAAACCATCAGGCTCCTTTCCAAATGTCCCAGAGAAGTAACCTGGAGCCAAGGCAGGACTGGATGCAGCAGCTTCAACTCCTCTGCCCATGGGGACAGGCAGAAATGGAAAGGCAACCTGTGGCAGTCCTGGCCCTCAAGAAGCCTCAGGTTTCTCTAGGGGTCACTTGCTGGACCATGCTCTGTGAGCTGCTTTGACAGCCTTCTGGTGTTCTGGCAAAGCTGGGATGCAGTAGCCCTTTGGGGGCTCCCACCCACTCTGCTCACTCCTACAATGACTTGCAGGCACATGGAAGTGGCAAGATACACAGCTAGTAAATGGTCAGCTGATACAAAGTTACGGTTAAACAGGAGGTATAAGTTCTGGTGTTCTGCACAGTAGGGTGACTGTGGTTAACAACATTGTACTATAAATTTCAAAATAGCTGGAAGAGAGGATTTTGAATGTTCTCACCACAAAAAGTAATAAATGTGTGAGGTGACAGATATTCTAAATATTCCAATTTGATTATTACATAATCTATACACATAACAAACTGTACCCCATAAAAATGTACAATTATTATGTGTCAATTTTAAAACAAAGAACTTATGTATGTTCATGAGTAGCTTACAGAGAAAAAACTGGGGACTCTGCAAATTGCAGGAGGGTCAGAAGTGAGTGGCTGTTTTCAAAAGTGCAAAACTACTAAACGTCCTATCAATCCTCCTCTCCAAAGCCTCAGCCC
>NW_007726601.1:574644-576771 GCF_000696425.1 Galeopterus variegatus | reverse complement strand
GGCAAGATACACAGCTAGTAAATGGTCAGCTGATACAAAGTTACGGTTAAACAGGAGGTATAAGTTCTGGTGTTCTGCACAGTAGGGTGACTGTGGTTAACAACATTGTACTATAAATTTCAAAATAGCTGGAAGAGAGGATTTTGAATGTTCTCACCACAAAAAAGTAATAAATGTGTGAGGTGACAGATATTCTAAACATTCCAATTTGATTATTACGTGATCTATACACATAACAAACTATAACCCATAAAAATGTACAATTATTATGTGTCAATTTTAAAACAAAGAACTTATGTATATTCATGAGTAGCTTACAGAGAAAAAACTGGGGACTCTGCAAATTGCAGGAGGGTCAGGAGTGAGTAGCAGTTTTCAAAAGTGCAAAACTACTAAACGTCCTATCAATCCTCCTCTCCAAAGCCTCAGCCCAGGAGCCTCTTGAGACATCGCCCGGTACTTCAGCATACCTGCTGAGGGGTTCTCCAGTATCCAGTGATTTCCTGCTAATGAGGAAGAGCAGGAGGAAGAGGAGCTGAGGGACTGGAGGAAGGTGCTGGGGGCCCGTACTGCATTCCAGACCTAGAGCTTCACGTGCATTTCACTGGTCAGTTCTCACAGCCACCATGAGATGGAAATGACTACCACCATTATTTACAGATGATAGACAAACCCGGGCTTTGAAAAGTAACATGGTAAAAGGTCCCTTAAACTTGAACCAAGGCACTGAGACTCCAGGGCCCTAGCTGGAAAGCACTGGGCCACTCAGGCTCCTTCATTACTATGAAGAGCAGTGTTAACACTTACATAATGTTGTGATGACACACTGCATTAGTTTTCTCTTGCTGCTGTTATAAATTATTACAAACTCAGCAGCTGGAAACAATACAAAATTTATTCTCTTACAGTTCTGGAGGCCAGAAGTCTAAGAATAAGTCTTAAGGAGCTAAAAACAAGGTTTCAGCAAGGCTGGTTCCTTCTGGAGGCTCCAAGACAAAATCTGTCCCTTGCCTGTTCCACTTCTAGAAGCTGCTGGCATTCCTTGGCTCCTGGCTGCATCACTCCTCTCTGCTTCTGTGGTCACACCACCTTCTCCTCTTCAGTGTCAAATCTCCCCCTGCCTCACTCGTATAAGGACTCTTTTGATTACATTGTGTCCATCTGGATAATCCAGCACACTTTCTCCATCTCAAGCTCCTTAACACAGTCACTTCTGCAAAGTCCTTTTGCCATTGCCATGTGAGGTAATGGCTAAAGGTTCCAGAGACTAGGATACAGACATGTTTGGGGGCTGTTATACATCAGACCACATGCTGACTTGTCTTTCCCCTGCACCATGTCATACATCATCATACTCCTAGCACCTAGCAAGGTGCCCACCATATAGAAAGGAAGAAGAAGGATGGGAACACAGTCCTGTAGGCCACACGTCATCTCATCCCCAAGGTTCCCAGAGTACGAGAGCAGGGGCAGGTTCCACTCCAGGGAGACAGCGCAAATCCACACACATCTACTGGGAGCCCTAATAAATCGCAAGGTGTCAGCACCTCATTGGCTTATGGATGGAAGTGCCCAGTGAATAATGTTTGTTTTCCTGTCCGTGTGTTCCCACACCTATCGCAGCCTACATAGTAGGCCAGCAGGCTGTGGGTGGCTCCTCTCTTGCCCATTTCCTGGGACTCCAGGCAGGGCTAGAGTAGCTGGCAGGTTTACTGCCTGTCCTGATGAAGGCACTTTTCCTACGAGAGAGTAAGCCAAACCAGACAGAACAGAAGCCTCCAGATACCTATATCCTTGCAAAAAAACACTTTTATTGCTCCCTCCTCCCCTCTTCTGAGGAGATAATAAGAACAGTTCCTTTCCAGAGAAAAGATAATTGCCATAACAGCTACCGTTTATGCCAGGGCTTGCAAACTTCATCTCTATTCTTTTTAACAAATCAGGCAAAGCAAACATTTCTATGTTCATTTTACAGATGGGGAAACTGAGGCATGGGACAGCAGTAAAGTAACTTACTCAAAGCCATCAGCTGGAAAAGACAGAGCAAGGATTCAGATCTGCATCTGTCAAACTTTGAAGCTGGGCTTTTTCGCTTTGACACACATTTACTGAGCATCAGGATTAAAT
>NW_007726601.1:559923-574234 GCF_000696425.1 Galeopterus variegatus | reverse complement strand
ATTTCTATGTTCATTTTACAGATGGGGAAACTGAGGCATGGGACAGCAGTAAAGTAACTTACTCAAAGCCATCAGCTGGAAAAGACAGAGCAAGGATTCAGATCTGCATCTGTCAAACTTTGAAGCTGGGCTTTTTCGCTTTGACACACATTTACTGAGCATCAGGATTAAATAGTGTGTATGGAGCCATAGGCCTTGTACGTTTGAGCTTCCAAACCAGATCTGAGCGATCTGCAGCCCATACTCTGCTGAACTAAGGATATCCCTACTTGAGCCTACATTTATCCATTTTGCACACACAAGTTTGGCTTGTGTGCTGTGCTTGGCACTGTGATAGGCACTGGGGACAAAGAGATAAATAGAGGAGCCACAGTCTCTGCCTTCAAAGGACTCGGTTGATACACACACAGAGATAAAGCAGAACAGCACAGTAAGTGCTATCTGGATCAGAACAAAGCCCTGGAGATGGGGTGTTTCAAAACAGAATTGACAACACTAGCTGGGAGGTGAGGAAAGTCTAGTGGGAAAGGGGGCTATTCCACCAGGTGCAGGAGAGGAACAGGAGTTTCCCGGGAGGCAGGGAGTGCTAGTCCTCGTCCAGGGAAAGGCATTCTCTTTATAAACCTTTACTTAACTGGGAAAATAAATCAGGTGCAGGAGAGGAACAGGAGTTTCCCGGGAGGCAGGGAGCGCTAGTCCTCGTCCAGGGAAAGGCATTCTCTTTATAAACCTTTACTTAACTGGGAAAATAAATACCTGTGTTGATGCCTGCATTAGAACAAATATAGAGACACAAGGAGGAAGAGGAGGAGGACATCTTGTTTCTATCTCCCCATTCAAGGCTCTCCACTTTGCTTTCATCAGGCCAAAGGTTGGGGCAAAAAGAGGAGCAGACGATACCACCTTTAATCCCACAGCTCCGCAGAGCTGGGGAAGGGGCTGGCAAAGCAGATGCTTCCCAGTCCCTGACTCTGTGCACCCAGGTATCGCCCTCAGACGTGTCTTCTAGGCATGGGACATCAAGCACAAGTGTGGAGAGGGGCCCCAGACAAGAGAGCAGAGAATGGAGTTCCTAAGGGAAGCATCCCCAAGAAATAGGTCAGAGGAAGGACTGACTTGGGGGACAAATTCAAAATCAGAGCCCCAACTTGGTCTCAGTCTTCCAGGCTGGAAATTGCTCCTGACTAGTGAAGCCCCAGCCTGCACACTGTGGTTTATTTGTGGCTCAAAGGCCTTGTTCCTCCATGCGACTGACATCTCAGAAGACCCTTTTCTGAAGACTCAGAAGGTTTCCAGAAAAATCCTCTGCTACGTTCTAGCCTCCACATGGCCACCAGGAGAAGCTTATGGGAAATCAATGGCTCTACCAACCTGTGTAAGAAGAGTTCACTATTTTTCTGTCCTCCAGCTTTGGTTCCTTCCAGTGTGTGGGAGAAAGGCTACAGGTTTCCCTAAGTCTGACCTGGGCAAAGGTTTGGGCTCACACACACACATACATGGGAAACAGGAGAGACATTCCCGTGCTGGCTGAGCCGCTTCTTGCTTAGGCAACTCTGCAAAAGCCCCCGGTCTCAGGGAGCCTCAGGGAATCGTACTGCTGACTTCCTTGAGCAAACTGCCAGGCATTCAGCCGTGCTAGGTGCCTGTTAGTCTCCTCCCTCCTTCTAATAGTACCATGAAGTTTAAGTAAGAATGACAGCAAGGTTCAGAGAAGTTGAGGGACATCTAAGATGACATGCTCTGTGATCAACTGCAAACGGCATCCTGATTCTTTACTCCTCCCTGCATCCTCGTCCTCTATCACGTACCTCTGCAGCCCCCTCGCACTCTGACACCGAGCTCTGCCATGTCACTTGCCTGGGACCATGGGATGTTAGCGAATGAGAGACCAGCAGAAGCTTGAAAGGGCCGTGCCAAGTTAGGAGTGGCCTTGTTCTTGTCCTGTGCTCTCACGGTGGGAAGGGCATTCCCCTGGCCTGTCTGCTGGTCCCAGAAGGAGATGAAAGAGACACGAAGCAGACCGGAGACAACAGTCACTGCAGCTAAATCAGACGAGCCAACAGGCAGCCAAGCCCCAGACACAGAGGGAGCCCAGCCAAGATCAGCAGGGCTGCTTGGCCAACCTTGCCAGATGCCTGAATAATAGTGCTTATTACTGAAAGCCTCTCACATTCTGTGCTGTTTGTTATTTGGCATTACTGTGGCAATAAATAATTGATACAGTTGGTACGATGACTGTAATAATAATAATATGGAACTCCCAGGGCTACTGCGGAGATTAAATGAGACAAAGGGGTGTCCACACTCAGCGAACGGTAGCTGCAATCCTACCACATTCATGAGAAGGCCTGAGGTCACCACTGGATTGTCTGGAGAAGTCTAGGAACAGCCTCAGTCTCTCCTCCCGAGGGAATGGGCCACTGTCCACGAAGGCAGCAGGGGTGGGGGTGACCTTCCCATTAGCCCCCTGCTGTAGCCTCAGAGGTTCCAGCAGCCTTGTGCCCACCCACACAGTGTGGGCCAGGACAGCCTGTACACCCACCTGCTCCTCCCCAGCTCCAGGCCTTTCAGACTCGACGGCATGGCTGCGTGGGTCTTCACCCAACTCTTGCTGCCCAGTTTTCTCAGATTTCCAAATTACTCCCACTCTCAGGTTTGCTGAAGATCAACTAGGAAAATGAATTTCAAATCTCAGCAAGAAGCTAATAGCTATAGAAAATGGAGGCATGTCCTCCTCCTCAGCACCACCACCACCGCCACCACCACCATCATCATCATGGTTGCCCTCATCATCATAAAACATAGGGAACCATAATACTCACAAGAGTAGGGGGAAGGAATGGGTAACAAGGTGGTTATATTCTTGTGCTCCCCAACCAGAGTGCCAGGTTTGAATTCTGGATTGGCTTCCTATGTGCTGTGTGACCTTGGGGAAGTTACTTAACATCTCTGAGCTTCAGTTTCCTCATCTATAAAATAGAGATAATACTAGTACCTACCTTCCAGTGTCATTATAAAGATTAAATAAGTTAGTATATCTAAAGCTGTTAAAAGTGTCTGGCACATAATAAATGATCAGTAAGGATTAGCTACTGCTGTCATTACTACTGTTGTTGTAGTTATCAGACATACATGCACATAGTAGGCACTTTAGGGATATTAACTCATCTAATCCCCATAAGAACACTTTAAGAGTTTAGACTTAAGTCAATTTTACATATGAGAAAGCTGGATCTCAGAAAGGTGAAAGGCATAGCCTAGTTTCAAGGTTAATGCTTTGTCCACAATACCAAAGACCCTGTACCACATGCAGTCGGTCACAAGGCCCAGAAAAGATCCCCAGCCCAAGCCTTCCCACTCACACACCAGGAAATGGGCTGATAAGCTCCTGGCAGCTCCTGGGTCGTTTTCATTTTATTTGTGCTGCTTTCTGCAGCCTTTGTACTTCTACAATGCCCTTGGCTTGGCGGTCAGCCTCTGTGGGCATCAAAGGCCCCGCTGGCATCAGATGCAAAGCAGCAGCACTGCCAAGGGTCCCTCCCCCACCAGCCACCCGCCACCCGCCACCCGCCACAAAGCCCGGGAGATTGTGAGGAGGAGGTGCCCAGCCTCGTAACCGCTGCAGATGTTACTTAACCTTCAGCTATGAGATTTGTCCTGAATGGCCCAGGTGTGCCAACCCCAGGTGTGACAGTCAGGGGCTGATGTCCAAGTTGCTCCCCAACCAATGGGGGCAGGCAGATGGCTGGCAACATAATGCACCTAGGGAACCTAACCTCAGCCGGTGATGAAAGAATTCAGAAAAGCTTTGTGGGGAGGGCACTGCCTCAAATCCAGAATGAAGAGATCCCTACTTCCACAATTCGGTATTCATTCACAGGGCACCTGCCTAGGGCAGGCCTTGGCCTGGGGACGAGGGATTCAAAGATAGTTTGATATGGTCCTGGCCTCGAGGAGTGCACAGGCTAGTGAGCAGGTCATGTGAGGAGACATGCCATTGAGCAAGAAAAGGGACCAAAAAGAAGGAGACTTAGCTTCCTGTGTTCATTCACTCAATAACTATTAACAGGATACTCACCTCGTGGGAAGTGCTGGGTGAGTGAGGCAGACGCAGTCCCTGTTCACGTGGAACTTAGATTTTTGCTAAATCTGCCTCAGGGAACTGCAAAGACCTTCACGGAGAAGCTTCCGGTGTCGGCTGATCCCCAAGCAGCTGGGTAATCTTGGGGACTTATGGTGCTTCTCAGTGCTTCAACTTCCTCATCCGTAAAATGGGTGCAGCGTGTTCATACTACAACATACCACATGCACCTTAAATAGTTCCCTGTAGAAAAATTTCCTATCAGGAGAAAGTTCACTTTATGTTAAATGGCAGAAGCCGATTACAAAAAGCATAGAAGCCCATTCTTTACTTTTTTCAAATATGTGTCTATGCAAGAATACGTGTATAATAAAAGCTATATATAACATGCATTATATATGTATGCATATATATAATATTTATCTGAACTGTTACATACATGTGAAGTATGATACACATATGGCTTATGAAATGGCTATTCCAGTGCATGTGTATGTGCCCGTGTGTGTGCATGTGTCTGCACTTGGCTATATATATCGGTAGAATAACAAGTATTTTTTAGTTTTCCTTTTGCTTATTCAAATTCTCTAAATTGTACAGTAAGCATGTATTACTTTTAAAATTATAAAGGAAGAATGGAAGACCTCTCTTTCTCACATGGGTCTGTACCAGGGGTCATGGTGGCAGGCACCTGGGGGTGTAGGGGCTGAGCTGGGCTCACATGCTGCCTCCTGCTCTTCCTGGCACCCAGATGCTCCTCAACAGCGAAATGTGATGAGCCCCACAGAATAACTACACCCTCACTGCAACTACTGATGGGACACTTGCCATGTGCTAACAACAGTGCTTCATCACCCCTCACTGGATGTCCGTGAAACAGGTGTTCTATTCTCCCCACTTACAGAAGAGGAAACTGAGGCACGAAGCAAGTAGGTCCCCCAGCTAGCGATGACAGAGTGTCCGAGCCAAAGCCTGTGCTCCCACCCTCTACCCCATGTGCTGCCCCTCCTCAGATTGCTCAGAACCCAGCCAGGTTGGTCCTGCTGTGAGTTCTCCTTTGTGGGGAAAAAACAGAGGGCTTCTCTATGGGGGAGTGGGAGGCCAGAGAAAGGACTCTGGGCTGTGGGAACAGTCTAGCCCGCAGCCCCGGGTGGAATGGCCATGCCAACCAGCCCATGCGAACGTCTGAGCATTTCTGTCCCAGTGTGAATGGGCCTCGGAGCAGCCAGGTCCCGGGAGCCAGCAAGGCGGGAAGTAGCCGCCAGGGCTCTGGCACCGGCACCCGTCTTGCATGCTGGGGCCAGCTCAGTTGGCTGCCTGTCAAGGCTTCAAAGGGGTGTACGAAGCAGGCTGGGGGACTGGGCTGGACTGGTCTGCCTGACACTGAGATGGCTGAACAAAAGAAGGCCATGTGGGCTGGTTTGGCGGGAGCCCGTGGCGGGACAGAGGGCAGGAAGTGGCAGGTGGCAGAGGGAGGGCTGGGGAGAGAAATGCAAGGTGCAGCCAGACCTGGGCAATCTGCACCCGCAGGAGGGAGACAGAATACCAGCAGGAGGCCACAGGTGTGGCCCCTGTACAAAGAGGAAACTGAGGCCCAGCAAAGCCTATGCCTCAACAGGTAAGAGCCAGCAGACAGCAGACCCTTGTGCCTGTTGGGACTCCAAGGGACGTGGGGAGGCATCGATGCATTTCGGAAATTCATTCTCTAGGGCTGGCCAGTTAACTTAGTTGTTTGGAGCATGGTGTTGTAATACCACGGTCAAACGTTTGGATCGCCATACCAGTCAGCTGCCAACCCCCACCCCCCAAAATATAAACAACAAAAAAGAAATTCATTCATTTGTTTCTCCATTCACCCAACATTGACTGAAAACCCCCATAAGCTAGAGACTTGGTAGTAGTGAGGACCCAGCTGGGAACCGGGACAAAAGTACCCCTGCCTTGGCCAGCTGCAGGATGGCAGGTCCCACAAGCTGGGGTAGGTGGGATCCTAGGATTTCTTCAGGCTGAAGATAGGGCAGAGTCTTGTCACATGGCATAGAGGTCAGACAAAATGCCTGGGCTCCCCTCCTGATTCCGTCACTGACTCTGTGACCTCAAGCAGGCACTTTACCCCAAGCCTCAGCTCCCAGTACACACCATGTTCAGTAAGTGTTAGCTGGAGAGTCAAGCACATCAGCGCATTGGTAGGCAAGGGTGAGCACATGACTTAGGACTCCTGTCCCCACATGTTCAGTAAGTGTTAGCTGGACAGTCAAGCACATCAGCGCATTGGTAGGCAAGGGTGAGCACATGACTTAGGACTCCTGTCCCCACCAAATGCTTCCTGTTGCATCCTGCCAGCTTCTAGGGGAATCGTCACTATGTGAAATGAGAGATCTGGACTCTATGGAGACCACAAAGAGAGAGGGACATAGCACAGGGCCTGGCTCATTCTAAGTGCCCAACCAAGGGGACCTTTGTTATTGTTGCAGGAGAGCATAGCAGGGGGAGGAGGGTCACTAGACTTCAGAGACACGGCCACACAGGCAGGGTCACACAAGTGACCCAGAGCCTGGGTCTTTCCCCAACTCCAAGCCAGCTCCAAAGACAAGGTTACAACTTGGCCTCAGCCTCTGAGGTCCTTCTGGTTTTCCTACAGATGAAAGCCACACATAAATAGTACTGGGGGGACAGTGCATGGCAGCTTGTGAACATTATGTAAAAAGCAGAGAGGGACCAGGAGGTGACAGGTCAAGAGCTGAGCCTGAGAGCACAGGCCTGGGAGTCAGGGGTCCCAGATTCCACTCCCAGTTCTGCCAACCCTTCTGTGGGAAGGGGCCGGTCACATTCCCCGCAAAGCATCTGCTCGTTTGGTAAATGAGAGCACTGGAGCAGAGGAACCACAAGGTCTTTCTTGCCACACTGCAGTCCCACGATTCCAGCTGGAGGGCAGGTAGGAACCCAGAAGGAGAAGGCTGATGGTTGCACTTTCCCGGCCAGAAGAGCATTCTCAGCTCTGTTGCTGCCCCAGACTTCCCAGGAGGTCCAGCCAGCCCGGTCTCAGTAGGAAACCTGGTCTCAGTAGGGCAATGTGGCATGGGGACAAGAAAGCTTGCAGAGATGGAGGCAGAGAGACCTGGGTCCATCTTCCAGCCCTACATGACATGGGACTTGGGGAAAGACATTTCACCCCTGTGAGCCTCAGCTTCCTCAGGTGCAAAGATAGCGGGACTAATACCTGTCTCAAGAGGTCGTCTGAAAGATTAAATGAGACGACGGTGCATAGCAGAGCCTGAACAAAAAGGAGCTCAGTCAAACATTCATTCCTTTCTCCCTATTCTGACCTTATTTGTGCACAAGCCACCCAGATAGAAAACCCATGCCTTCAAGTAAGCTGCTACAAAAGAGTGAATCACAAAGGCGGCTGGATTTTGAAAGGGAAAATCCAGCCTCTGCTCTGATGCTTAATCACCTGTGAGGCATTGGGCAAGTTACTCAAACTCCTTTGGCCTTTGTTGCCTCATCTGTAAAATGGGGCTATTAAGAATGCACCATGCACAGGGGTTGGGAGATTGGAAGTGAGCTAACGTACGAGAAGATGCTTTGCAAACCATTCAACATGTTAATTCCTGCAATGCTCTGTCTTATCAAGGCAGAAATCCTTTTGTTGTAGGAAGTGGCCTCAGATCCAGTATCTTACATGGTTCTAGCAGGAAGGGAGCTATACTGAGACATGAATTTCAACCAATCCTAATGTCCAAGTAGGAATTTCAACCATTCCTAATGTCTAATTAGGCCGGCAGTGAGGCACTCGAAGCTCTCACTGGAATTCCAGCAAATACTAAATACTGGTTTGGAAATGGTGCAAGCCGTGGCATTCGGGGAGAGTGCCTGGGGTGTGCGGGAGGCGGCCCTCTCCCCCTCAGAGGGCTGAAGGTGCCTGATACGGAGCTCTTGGGCACCTTGCCAGTGTTTGTTCCGTGAATACTTGCAAGGCCTCCTGCCTTCGCTCCCAGGTTATGTGAGCTGGGAGTGGAATTACTACCTGCCCGTCAGGTAGTTGAGAGAGGGAGGTACATGGAGAGCAAGACACAGCTCTGCAGAGGAGCTGCCAGCCCCAGCAGCTGGCCTCCGAGACCCGGAAGGCCCAGGATCCAACACAAAGCATCCTGCTTCCTATCCCCAAGCCATTGAGTAAACACATGAGGGTGGCAGGTGCCTGGGGCTGCCAGCCAAGCAGGGCTCCTGCCTGGCCAGCACCAGCCCGAGCAGAGGCCCAGGAACTTCCCTGGCCCCAGCCCCGCTCCCACTCTTTGGGCTGGCAGGTGGGAGGAAGGACAGGTCAGTGTCAGGGTGGCCGGGAAGGAGGGTCATCTGGAAACAGCACACCTGCAGCTGGCCAGCTCTTATGCACGCACCTGCCACTGACGGGAACACAGGAGCATGCCAGCGACACAGGAGTTCTGTAATTCGTCCTTTAAGGAGCTCCCGTGGAGACCTGGAAACTGTCGATGTCTGCATGGGAAACTTTCATCCAGGCATTTCAGTCACGCCCACTGACCCATGAGATCTCAACAAGTCACCCGGTCACATGACTTCTGTGTAGCCTTGGGCAAGCCACTTCTCTTCACAGGTTGGAATTCTTTCATTGATAAAATGAGGGGTTTGGTCTGGATGCCTGCCACAGTACCTGCAGACTGATGGAGTTTAAAAGAGGACAAGGCCAGCCTTTGCTGTCGAGTTGCCCTGGACCGAAAGGCTTGTGCTGCTACCTTCTTAGCTGTGAACCTGGATGCCTGCCACAGTACCTGCAGACTGATGGAGTTTAAAAGAGGAAAAGGCTAGCCTTTGCTGTCGAGTTGCCCTGGACCGAAAGGCTTGTGCTGCTACCTTCTTAGCTGTGAATCCTCTGGTCATTCATTTGATGTCTCTGAGCTGAGCTTCTTCTCCTTTAAAAAGCAGGAGAGCAGCTCCTCCCTGCAGAGCCTGATGAGAATGGACAAAAAGTGTCTGGTGTAGAGCAAGTGCCCACAATATGGGGACTGCTACCTCTCTAGCTCACCCATGCTGTTCTCAAACTGATACCTACACCAAACTGTCTTCCCTTGAGGAATGTAACAGGCTTGTCATGAGGCTGGGGACCCAAGGTACTAAGAGGATCAAGAGAGACACACTTACCCTCCAGCTTTTTACATAAAACTAGAACCCCAGATACTCCAAGCCCAACACTCTCTCTCTCTCTGTATGATATCTCTACTCTTAAAGGAAACCAAGTGAGTGGGGGAATGGTAGTGTTCCCAGCCAATTAGAGATTCTCAGAGCAGAGGTCAACAGGTGATAAACTAGACATGTTCACAGAGGAGTTACCTAATTTACCCTTATAAGATCACTCCATCATTTGACAGGGATTTGATGTGCCAGTCAATGCATGTGGTACTCAACAACACCTGCCCTTGCAGAATCAAGTCATGCAATAGTTATTACTGATATTCCCACTGCATCTATCATCAAAACAATGCTGTAAGACAAAAAAACCTCAGCGGTGTAAGCTTTAAGTGTCTTTGCATCTGTTAGGTGGCTTTAGTGATTGTGGCTGGGTTCACTCAGGGGTCTGTGATTGGCTGGCTGTCCCCTGGCCTAGACGGGTCTCAATTAGGATGATTAGAGCCCCCTGGTTACATTCTCCGCACCTCTTACCCTTCACCTGGAACTAGCGGCCTAGCCTGGAAATAGCCTTTTGTTGGTGATGGCAGAGGTTTAACAACACAAATGGAAACACTTTTTCAAAGCTCCGCTTGCAACACATCTGCTAATAACTCATTAGACAGAGTCAGTCACATAATCAGGTCCAGCAGGTCCAAGATACAAGGAACGGATGAAGAGTTGGGGCCATTCCTGTAATCAATTCACTGCACCATTCTATAGATGGAGAAAGGGAGGACCCGCATAATTATGTGACTTCTATAACAACAACATCAACAACAACAACAACAACAAAAAACCGGGGGAGGGGGGGGAGGAAGATTCAACAACCTCAACTTTTTTTTTTTTTTTTTAAGCTCATACAATGAGAAAATGGAGGGGACACATCTGGGTCGGAGGGGGGAGAGGGAGGAGGGAGGGAGGTCTTGGTGATGGGACACAATAACTAACTACATTGTATATTGACAAAATAAAAATTAAAAAAATTTTAAAAAAATAAATAAATGTTCTCAGAAAGAAAAAAATAAATAAATAAATAAAATAAAAGCCGCAGAGCTAAGTGTGTGAGTCAGGATTTGAACTCAGGCTATTTGGACTGTCCTAAGCCCTGTGCTGCTGCCGTTATAGCATGGGCACAAGAATGAGACAGCAGGGGCCGGCCTGGTGGCGCACTGCTACAGTGTGCCACTTGGGAAGCCTGGCGGCGCTCCCGCCGAGGGTTCGGATCCCACATACAGACCGGCCGAGCACTGGCTGAGCAAGGAGCGGGGGCAACACCGAGGGTTGCGATCCCGTAGCCAGTCCCGGTCCGGTACGGGCACAACACTGAGGGTTGCGATTCGTTGCCGGTCACGAAAAAAGACAAAAAGACAAAAAAAAAAAAAAAAAAGAATGAGACAGCAATAACTCAGTGCACCAACAAAGTAAATCCCATATTAGATTTGAGCTCTGCCAGGGAATTCTTCAGTGCATCCTAGGTATGGATGGCTTTACTGAGTGTAGGGAAATGCCTACCTGGCCCAGGTGGAGAGTCAGCAGAAGCTCTGGCCATCAAGAGCTCTCCTTTACACAGTACAGAATGCATGCAAATAGCATTGAGTTAAATAGCTGGAATCAACTAGCCCTATTTGGGAGAGTGGGTATGAATTAAGCCGTTCCACAGACAGAAATGCAACCTTCCCTGTATTTCCAAGCTCCATAAATTCAAGGTAAGAGCCAAGCAAAGACACCATGTTATCTGATCTATCCCCACTCCTCCCCCACCCCTAAATGTCCCTATTTCACTGTGAATAAGGAGAGTACATAGCGAACACCGCCATGCAGGGTCTGCAGCTCTGCTGGTTGAGACTGGAAAGCACAGGATTCAGAGCTGACACCCAGTATCTGGTTCACTGGCTGGGCCCAGGAGTTGACATTTTCAATAAATGCCCCCAGGTGACTCTGATGCAGGTATTTCTCAGGTCACATTTTGAACCCCTTCTTCCCAAGATGGATAAAGGAACCCAGGTTTCACATCCCTCCATGCTCCCTACAAAGATTAGGCATGTTCAAAGCTGGAAAGTATTCACATTCCAGTGGGGAAACAGACACAAACACACAAGCCTGTGCACACATACACACTCTCACACATATGCAGAAAGTCCATAATAACAGTAACTAACACGCACTTCCTACTTAACACTCTGAGTACTACCGTAAGAACTGTACACACAAGACCTCACCTAATCCTCACAGTAACTTCATGAGGCTGGGGAACATTTTACCACCATTTTCCAGCTGAAAAACACAGGCACAGAGAAATTAAAGTGTACAAAGATCAGGAGCTAACAAGCTGTGGAGTCCAGATGCATTTGCAGACATTTGGACCCCAGAACCCAGGTTCTTAAGCAGAAGCCTTCATTCTGCCTGGGGTGTTGCCTAACACTGGAAACAAGCGCATACCTTGTTCTTGTCACCTTTTTAGGACACAGCAATGTTCTTCCACTTGCCACATGGCCCCAATACCTTAGGGCAAAGCTGCTGAGATCATTACCTATTTTCTCAGATGCCTTCTCAGTGGAAAATGGCTTAGTCACGTCACCTCATTTCCTCCTCCTACCTCTTCACTTCAGCTTCCACCATCCTTTCTGCCAAGCCGTCCTTCAAGGGTGGTGCTATGAGGAAGGTGGCTGTCCCTGGGCCTACTGTGCACACCCACGAGAGGAAGATGCCTTCCTTCAGTTCCCACGGACCTTACTGAGACAACTCCCTCCTCTTTGCAGACAAGGAACTGAAGGAGCCTCAGAGAGGTTAAGGAACTTGCCCAGGGCCACACAGCTAGTCTAAGGCCCAGCTCTGTATCTGAACATCAGCCTGGTCTAATCTAGAGCTTGAGCTCTGGCCTCCTCTACAATGTGATTCATGCCCCTGTGTCAGGGCTCTTGGGGATTCAAAGAAAAAGTCGACACCCAGGCTGAAAAATGTGATGACCATCTTTACTGGAGGGACAGGAACTTCCAGTAAAATTATTAAAAGTAATAAAGTGAGGGAGGGGGCTAGGATTGGGAATGGGAAATATGCTGTTACCCAGCAGAGGGGGCTTTTGAAGCCAAGGAGAGGCATGTTTCCTAAAGCACATCTGATGGCAGGGAATGCCCACCTGCGGCCATCAGCACCCAGGCCTGCTGTGGAGGCCGCTAGGCTGGGCACTGGCTCTCACTGAGCAGAATGCTCACTGCGGATGTGGCTTCTGAGGACAGGGATGGGCCTCCAGCCAGCAGCCATCAGGACAGACTCCTTGGCAAGCTTCCCTAGGATGCGATATGGAAAGATATTTTTTTTTTTTTTTACTTCCCTACCCCGTGTTTCCAGTTTGGTGAAAAAAAGAAGAAAGAAAATGGGCTTCCCTAACAAGACAGAGGATAAGAATGGAAAACCCATAGACCAAAAATGAAATTCCAAAGAAAATACCACAATTTCCATATCAGGCCTCTGCAAGCATCTGAAGGTGGGCTCTGTGACCGCCCTCTGATGTAGCATTTGGAGTAGGAGTGGAATAGGGCCAGGTGGGGGTTGTCCTTGTGGAAGGAAGAGATACCAGCCTGGAGATGAGATGTCCTGGGGCCATAAGCCCTCTGCACCCCGTGGGATTGCATGGGATTGCAACTTGGGACTTGGTCATTTTACTTGGGACACATCCATAAGCGAGAACTGTCCTTGCCCCATCTGTCTCCAGCCTCACACCCCTGTAGCTATCCAATGTGAGAATGAAAGAAAAAACCTTTAAAACTGTAAAGCGCTGGGCATATGTGAAATGCTAAAAACCGTAACAGTGAACTACAGCCATAATGCTAATGATGATGACCGTCACCCAGGGACAAAAGGGTTTTCTCCCTCTGATGAGTGGACTAAAATGGTAGCAGCACAGGGAGGTGGTATGGCCTAGAAGACATGAAGCTGCAGAGCCAAACTGCCTGGGTCTGCAGTTGGGTTCCACGGCTAACGAGCTTGGGTAAATCATTTAACCTCTCTGCACCCCAATTTCCTCACCCATAAAATGCAGATACTAATACAGTTCCAACTTCACAGCATTGCTGAAAGGATTAAATGGACTAATCCATGGTGGCCATACACGTTCAATATGTATTAGTTATTATAAAATTGCGCTAGTAATACTGTCATAATAGTAAATATCATTCACCAATGTTTGGACCATCCTCAAACTTGGTATAATCCAACTCTACAAACGAATGTTGTTGCGGGAAGAGTGTGCTAAAAATAAGTCTGAGATTTTCCATGTCCTTAGAGGCCTTCGTTTTAAAACAGTGCAAAAGTAACCCACTAAATACTCATTTAAGAGCTACTTTCATGAGCAATTGTAGGCAATATGCCTAATAAGGCAGACAGGCTTTCAACAGCCAGCTGCCGTCCTCCTCCATTCTGGATGTCCCTTGAGTAGTGAGTGCATGAACAAAGGTGACACGCATCATGTCTGCAGCACAGCGCAAGGTGCAGGGGGTGGGAGGAGAAAGGCCTATTAACAGTACTTACAGTCTGATGGGAAGATGAGCCTTGTGTATCGCACATCTAAACAGCAGTACCTATGGGGTCCCGTGAAGGCTGCAGGGTCGCAGTGGTGCATGAGCAGGGCCCTACAGAACTGGTAGGGCAAGGAGACCCGGGCTGGGAAAGCATGCTTTCAAGGTAACAACAGTAGAAGGCGAATGCACAGGACAGAGTCCTGCGAAATCAGGCTGGAGAGGTGATGCTCCTATCCCAGCTAGATGGGAATTCCAGGCTGAGGATTTGCATGTGATGCAGCAGGCCAAGGAAGCCCCTCAGTGAGTGACATCAGGAAGAGCATCTGGCAGCAGTGTGAGTGCAGCTGGGAAGAGGGAGGGCCTGCAGGGACGGGACCCCTCACGAAGAAACTGAGACACCCCAGGGAGTCTAACTAATCCATGGTGGCCATACACGTTCAATATGTATTAGTTATTATAAAATTACGCTAGTAATACTGTCATAATAGTAAATATCATTCACCAATGTTTGGACCATCCTCAAACT
>NW_007726601.1:545992-559387 GCF_000696425.1 Galeopterus variegatus | reverse complement strand
TAAACATTTGTCACAGAACAATACACACCCACAATTACCTCTCAGTTCTGCAGGTTGGAATGGGGGTGGGCTCGGCTGGTTTCTCTGCTCCAGGTTTCACAGAGCTGGATTCAAGGTGCCGCTCTCTGGGCTCCTATTGGGAGGCTCTGAAGGATCCTCCTCCCAGATTATTTATGATGTTGCTGAATTCAGCTCCCTGCAGCTGCAGGGTGAAGGTCTCTGTTTCTCTGCTGTCAGCAGGAGGCCACCCTGGGCACCCGAGGCCTCCCTCCATCCTTGTATGTGGGCCCCACATTTCAGAGCTGGCAGTGGTATGTCTCCTCACTCTTGGAATCTTTCTGATCCCAATCACAGAAAATTGTCCGCTTCTAAGGGACCATGTGATTAGATCAGGCCCACCTAGATACTCCAGGATACTCTCCATATTGAGGGTCAACTGATTAGTAACCTGAATTACATCTGCAAAGTCCCTTTTGCCACATTGTCACAGACCCTTCAAACCCGTTCCGTGCAGACTGGGTCACAGACCCCTCATATACAGGTCACTAGCTAGGTAATTGGAAAGAGATCCTGGGAGCTGTTGGCAAGGTTGACATGCTTTATTCAAACGTGAGCTCAGCCCTGCAGCAGATCAGAGCTGTTGTCTTTTATCCTAGAGTCAGGTAGCCAAGGAACACCTGGGCACCCATGCACAGTTAACATATTTACAACAAGCAGGCAGAGCCATGCTCAGCCAGATATGAAGTGAGGGAGCCTGACCAGCCTGTGTCCGTTTTCTTCACACATGTCAAGTAACATATTCATGGATATAACACCAGGGACAAGGGTGTGGACATCTTTTCGGGGCCTTTCTGCCTTCCAGAGCCTCTCTGCTTCTCGACAGGAAACAAGCAGACATCACACAACAAATGAGAAGCTACGGTGAGTGCTACACAGAAGGGAGGCCTGGGTCCCAGGAAACCTAAGACTCAGGGTGGGGGCTCTGGGTATAGGAGAGTATCAGAAAACATTTCCCAAAAGAAAAATGGGATTCTCTAATGAAACCTGGAAGTGAACAGGAGTGAACTGCCACCAGCAGAGTTGATTAGGCTACCAGTTATTAGAAGAACATATTTAGAAGAGGCTAGAAGCTACCAGAAACTAAGGAAAAGCCAGGTGTGGACAGTATTGCTGGAGACAGCCCCCCAACCCACCTCTGGGGGCTGTCTTTGCCCTTCCAAGAACATTCCAGAGGCAACATGGTACACCTTCATGGAAACCCCACCACACAAACAAAAGCAGCTAAGTACACCTGCATGTGCAGGTCTGGGAAGATGTCTCTGACATAGTAAATGAACATGCACGCTAACCAATATGATAACAGATTCCCAATTCCCCAAAAGGAAAAAAAAATGTGTGAGCATGTACAGATTTCCAATTGTTAACTATTGAAGAATTTTGTAAACTGGGTTTTAAACCTTTGGTAGCCTAAAATTGGCTCTGGTGGGACTTCACGACAGAAATCAACAAACCTACAATTCAGGACTTTTTTCCCCTCCTGAGACATTTAACAGTACACTGCTGGGTTTGCATAAATTACCAAACTGATAACAGGGATGATCTCAAGAAAGGGCAGAATGGGTTTCAAGGCAGTGTTGGTGACTCTCCCTTCTTTATATTATTAATTTTTTAAATTGATGTGTTTACAGCAGTTTTTAATGTTTTTCCCATTACCTTCCAGATATGAAAAACAATGAACATGAACCAAATCCCCCTGCGTAGTTAAGGTTCTCTTTACTGGAGGAGGCAGTGGCATCTTGGGGGCCGTGGCTGCTTCCAGCTGGTCCAGACTCAGAGGCTCTGATGTCGCAGGCAGACTGCAAGTCCCACCTGACTACAGCCTGCAGTGCTGGGAACCGGGCTGCCCAGGACAACCAGGCGGTGCAGGTCCTGCCAAGGTTCTCTTGAGAGGCTGGTGACGCCTCCTTGGGGAAGTGCCTGCATCAGCTATAGACTGAGACATGCACCTCAGAGCTCAGCTGCTACAGTCACTATGAATCACAATAGGATTGTCAAGGGACAAGGAGCTCTCCAGAGCCAGCCCTTTCCTCCCACTGTCAGATCTAGGGAATTTTAAGTGTGTGGAGGGTGGAGTGAAGCCTGTGGACTCCAGACAGCAACACTAACTGCCTGTCCTGAGGATGTGAAGCTTTCTCATTTGCCATGCTCTCCACAGCAGACTCATCCCACCCACAGCTTAGATGTCAGAACTCGGGCTCCTCCCAAGGAGGCTGGCTGGATTCCGGGTCATAGACAAGCTGAGGTTCCCCAAGAAGACACTTTCTGTTTCCACCTGACTTTCACTGCTGTCACCACCTGGAACAGAGATTTTTCCATCTGGAACATTTTGGTACCTATTCCCTTGGCATTTCTCCAGGACTCCCTTCCTCTGTGACTGCTCAGTATGATAAACACACAGAATGTCATTGCAGGCAGTGGTGCAGGGGGTCAGCTCTGAGCCAGGGACCTAATGGTGGAGACAGAGACTGAGAGGGACAGCTGCCCGTTTCCTTGGGAGAACCTCCGCTGGCTCCCAGCCCTGGTGGCTGGCCGGCGCAGCTAATCATGGCAGACTGCTGACTTGCAGGAGATTTTACCTGACCTTCAACAGCATCTTCTACTTTCCTTATCATATCATCATCCCCTTTGAACAATTTGCATCCTGTTTCTTTTTTCCATAATGTAGCCATTTTTAACCATCATTTTAATGTTAAGTGGCTGAAGAATGAGTTTCGGGTATGTGCCTTCAATCACTCCCCTATTCCATGATTGTTTCAGTTATAAATGCACCGTAGCCAACATCTTTGTGCAAATGCACAACAGGATTCTGAAAAGCATTTCTGAAGCAAAACTACCTATGTATCGATCTACACAGACTCCCAGGACGCAGGAGGACGAGGTGTGCTGCTATTCCCTCGGATCCTGGAGAACACCTGGAAACCTGCAGCTCGGTCATACGCAGCATCAGCCCTGACATGGGGAAGTGAAAGCACCAGAGACAGGGCTTTTTTTCTGAGATGTGACAGACTGAGGATAACTGCCAACATAAATGAGTCAGTTGGCATCCAGGTCCCATTAATTCGTGTTAAAAAAAAATTGAGGAGGCAGCTGACTGTGCTGGCCATGCAGACAGCACAATTGTTATTGTCTCATGAACTCAGCTTGACTTCTTACATCTTGTGAACCTTCCCACGTGCTCTGCCACGGTCACCTCTTCTCCATTCTCCACTGCACTCGAGCACGCTGAAAAGGTGCTTCTGATGTGGAGACATCCAGCTGCAAGGGCAAGAGGACTTAATTCAGGATAGGGACATGTGGATTTGAGGTCTGCTGGATTTGCACTAACCCTACATAAGTCCTCCGACCTCTCTGAGTCTGCTTTTCCCTCATAATGACCAGATGATGAATGAGGATCCCTCTCTGATGTTGTACATGGTCCTAGAATCCAAGAAGGGAGCTGCAGACCCAGGACAGGCAAGGAACTCATCCTCACCTGGACTGGGACATCAGACCCCCTGCACGTCCAACTCCCACAGCACTGGAGCTCTGATGAGGGAAACCATCACTTGCTGGCCAGATGACCATGCTGTGTCACCTGTGTAGCTTATTCAATTGTAAGTGTCTTGAGGGCAGGATATGGTATGACTCATCTCTGTCCCCCCGACAGCACTATCTGTGTCGTGAGCATGTAGGAGAATTCATGCTGCACCCTTCCTCACAGCAACACAACCAAGCATATTCTAAAACACACCAGTATGGGACAAGCTAATGTGAATCATGGCCCAGTGACAGAAGATAATGGTTAGCCATTACATCTATGATGGAGAGCTATCTCCTGAATGACACAGAGGAATGTCCACCACACAGTCCCAAGGGGATAAATTAATTACAGGATACATAAATAGTCCTGGGTGGCCATGCATGCTCCTGTGGGATTATTTATGTGCCATTTTCGGAAATCCCTGAGTCTTGGGATTTCAGGTGAATTCTTAACTTTATCCTTTGTCCTTTTCTGAATTATTTGGTTGTTCCATAATTAGTTAGCATCTCTACCTAGCACTGTCTAAGACAGGAGCTGGCAAACTATAGCCTTCAGGCCAAATTTGGCCACCATCTGCTTTTCTTTGACCCACACACTAAGAATGGTTTTTACACTTTAAAATGGTTGAAAAAAAAAATTTGGAAGACAAATAGTATTTTGTGACATGTGACTATTCTGCGAATTTCAAATGTCAGGGTACAAACATAAGGACTCATGAATGCACTGTCACACCCACTTGTTATGTATTGTCTGTGGCTGCTTTTGTGCTACGATGGCACAGTTGAATAGTGCCGCAGAGACTTTGTGGCTGGCAAAACCTAAGATATCTACCCTCTGGCCCTTTCCAGAGAAAGTCAGCTAACCCCTGGTCTAAGGTATCACCTGCTCTAGAAACCTCTGCATGAACCCTTCCCCAGATGTGCATTTCATGTGCCAAGGGTGACGATTCCACATTACACTAGATCATAAGGTGCAGTTGATTCTCATTATCTGTGGATTCTGTATTTGCAAATTTGACTACTTGCTAAAATTTATTTGTAACCCCCAAATAAAAATTTATAAAAAAAAAATTATGATGCTTTTACAGTCAAACGTGTTCATTCACAGAGCAGAGAAAAATTGACTTGCCTCATGTACACATTCCCAGCTGAGGTTGAACGAGGGAGGCTCTGCTCTGGTTTTAGATCTTGCACTGTAAATAAGAGGCCTTTCCACAGTTTATTTAATGCGACTTTTTTTTTTTTTTTGCATTTTTGTGCTTTTTGTTGGTGATTTTGCTGCTTAAAAGGTCCCCAAGTGTTGTGCTAAAATTCTCTCTAGTGTTTCTCAGTGCAAGAAGGCTGTGATGTGCCTAGCAGAAAAAAATGTTTGTCAGATAAGTTGCATTCCACTGTTGGCTGTGAGATGAGTGCTGATGAATCAACTATGTACAGATGCTCCTTGACTTACGATGGAGTTACAGCCCCACAAACCCATCATAAGTTGAAAATCTTGTAAGTCGAAAATTCATGTAATACATCTGACTTACTAAACATCATAGCTTAGCCTAGCCTAATTTCAACGTACTCAGGACATTTACATTAGCTTACAGTTGGGCAAAATCATCTAACACAAAGCCTGTTTTATGAAAAGGTACTGAAAGCCAGCCAGTTAGCTCAGATTTTAGAGCGTGGTGCTGATAACACCAATGTGCAGGGTTCGATCCCTGTACTGGCCAGCAAAAAAAAAAAAAGATTACTATAGTAAAGTGTTGAGTATCTCATGAAATTTATTGCATACTGTACTGCAAGTGAAAAACAAAACAGTTGTGTGGGTCCTCGAAGTACAGTTTCTACTGATCCATTTTCACACCATCGTAAAGTCGAACCACAGTATACTGGGGACCATCCATACATTAACTAAGGTGCCTTTAAACAAAAGCACACGTAAAACAAGGTTATGTATTGATGAGCTGATAAAAATGCTGTGGCCAGAGGCTCTCAGGAATCTCTTGTATCCCTTGGGGCAATGATTCCATATTTGCTAACTCACTATTTGTAGTAACTTTATGAAACATAACTATGGTGATTAATGAGAATTGACTGCATTTGGTTTCATAATGGATCCCACCACCACTGACACCCCAGCCCACACTGAACCATGGTTCCTTGGGGACAGGGACTGTGACTTGTTCATATCTGTATCCTGAATACCTAGGACAGAACTGGGGATAAAGCAAGATCCCCCTTCTCCGACCTCATGCCGAGGCCAGAGGAAGCGCAGAGCAGGAAGGGCCTGCTCCACCTGTTCTGAATCTCCTGTCCTCTGTTGCTTCAGGAGAAGTCTGTGTTCTCTTCCAAAGATTGGGGATCATCAAGGTTGTCGAGAAGATTCAATGAGGTAACACGGGTAAGCCCTTGGCTCTTGGCCCCCAGTGAGCACCGTGAATGCTGTTATTATTATTAACTTCCAAAGGAGATGCCTCTTCTTCAGAAAATTGTCACTGTCTTAATCACACTCATCACCCAAAGTCCCTTCCCGTACACTGAACCAAAACTCTCGTACAGATTCTGCTTCATTCTTAGCAGAAACATCTAAAAAGAAAAGACAAGTAGCTACACAGTCCAGTAGAAAACATCATACACTTGTTAATTAACCAATCATTTTGGGCAAAGCAGCTGTGATAGGCCCAGTAGGGAGATTTATCTCTTCCCTAATCTTATCCCAAAATGTCAAACATGGCACCAATTGAGGAGTTTACAAATTAGCTTATACAGAAAAATATACAGATACGAGAAATTGATAACCTATAATAAGCTACATTAGAAAAGAGTAGGAGAAAAATCCACAAACAATCAAGGGTATAGTTTGTGACACATAATGTACCAGTTTATATTCATAACCCAACCTCACTTATTCCTAAACAATGCTAAAGGAAAGTATTTATGGCAGAAAGCAATGATCATCCCCCTTCCAGAGCTCTTCTGGAGCTTAGCCCTGGGGAGGTGAAATGAAAATGACTGTATGCCACTTTCAGGGCAAGGTGCTTAAGAAGTAGATATCCCCTCGCCCCTCTGCCAGGTGGGTGGACATCAAGGTCCTAGGGATGGTGGAAAAACACAGAAGACCTGGGTCTCCAAATCACTGCATGAAGAAGAGCCACCCACTGACCAGGAACACCTTTCTTGAACTATTATGTGAGTAAGAACGAGGCATCTTCGAAGCCACTAAAATATTGGGGTTTATTTGTTACAGCATCTAGAATTATTCTGACTAAATAGTCCATTTTTTCTTTATTGAATGAGGAAACTGAAGCTCAGAGCTGTCAATTAAACTTGACAAGGACACACTACAATGACAGGTTGATTCCCACTAGTTTTGTGGCAATTTTTCTAAAGCCTGTGATCTTCTCATAATACCCAACTGCTGACATGCTAAGAGCTGAAGTGCTCATAGAGCCCAGATGAAGGTTCAGGGGAAAACACTCTGAAAAGTACAAAGCACTCTAGAAATACCCGAGTTGCATTTGTCTTTAGCTTTTCTGTCCACACTCCTTTTTCACGGTCAGGTTCAGTCCATCTAGAGCTTCATTTTCAGTGGAAACAGAGAAAGTGAATATAGTAGGAGACATCACTAACCATGCTCAAAGCCTTCTCATTACTTGGAAATGGGTTAAGAAGTCCACTCTCTCTACCTTCTGGGTTCCCACCCCCAACCTCAGTCTCTGTTCTCTGCAGTTCATTATCAGAACCACCCACAGCCAGACATGGCTAGGCTGCTTCACAGAAGCCAAAGAACTTATCAGAAAGAAGTACTGGGTTTGATGGTGAGGCCAGATGTGCAGACAGGGGCATCTCAGGGCCCCTCACTTCTCCACTTACAATTAGTCAGTTCCAGCAATGATGAGAGTCTGAGAACATCACAAAAGAATGACCTTCTCAGAGGGAGAATAGTTTCAGCATTCATCGTAGGGTTCTAGAACAAAAACACTGATTGAGAGCTTTAAAGTCCTGGCTAAGCTTCTGTTTAGAGGTGAGGATAAACACCCAGAGAAAGGCTCTGTGGTCTCTCCAGCCACTCTCTGAGGATCCACTGTGCACCTGCCACATGTCCAGCAGTGACCTAAAACCTGGGAGGGACAGAAGAAAAAAAGACACAGTCCCTCACCTTGAAAAACCAGGGCTTAATGAGACACAGACACAATTAGGCCAGACCCATACACAGCTGTCAAGGGCCCCTAGCCCTTGGGTCTCCATTCCTCACTGGACCAACAGCTGTTACAGCACCTGTCATGGTCCAAATCTATTCCCATTTATATGTTTATGTCTCCCATAAGACTGTGAAGACTTCTAGGCCTTTTCATTTGTGTGACTGTAGGATTTAACCCAGAGTCTCAGGGTGTGTTGCTTAAACCGAAGTGAGCCAAATGAATGGATGACTGAATGAATCACACTGAGAACACACACACACAAAAATGCACAGAACATATTTCCCAACCCAAAGGCAACAGTTGTGGCTTAACATTGAGGTGGGTAGGCAGGTCAGTCCCAGGACACTGTATGTGTAAGGTAAAGAAATAGTGTAAGGGGCACAATTAGCTCCGTCAGGAGCCTCCCCCCAGTGCTAGGCACCAGTGAGGACGATGCGTCACGCCTTCCGCACGTGCGGTCCACTTCCACTTACTCATCATCTGTCCTCTTCAAAGCCCAAATTCCCCAAAGAGCAATTTCTCTTGTCCATTCCTCAGCACCCAACTCGTGTTCAATAAACACTTGGGGAATAAATATATCAGGTTAGGGACACAAAAGCACAGTATAATAGAGATAAACACAAGGTGATGATATGCTTACACACAGGAAGAAGCGGCTAACTTTGCCAGAAAGGAGATAGGAATAATAGTTTATGTCCTTACACACACACACACACACACATGCACGCACACACACACACACCCTGTGCAGCTACTGCAGTAATAGCAACAACCATTAGGCAGGGCTTACGGAGCCCCAACTGTTCTCCAGGCCTAGTCCCAAGAGTTAATACTCACACAGCCTTATAAGGAAACTAGTATTATTATCCCTATTTTACAAAGGAGGAGATAGAAACAGAGGCACAGAGAGTGAAGTGGCCCATCTGAGGTCACAGGGCTAGTAAAGACAAGAGCCGTGGTGTGAATCCACATGACGTTCTGCCAGAGCATGACTTCAAATCAGGAGGGTTGGAGGGAAGAAGAAATGAAATCACTTCTGCAAAACCAAAAGCAACCATCACAGTGCTAGGCAGACCCCGGGGACAATGCAGACGCCGGCCTCCAGGCTCATCACTATAACCCATGAACTTGAATGCACAAATGTGCCCCACTATAATACCAATTCAGTGATTCTCAGCTACTAGTACCAGAAGAGATTTTTAAAAATACTGATGCCCAGATTTTTCCCTAGACCAACTAAATCTTAATCTCTGGAGTGAAGTGGGAGTGGGGTGGGTACTGGTATTTTTTGCAAGCCCGCAGGAGACTATGGTACGCAGCCAGGGACAGAAATTCTTGGGGTGACTTATGTACCAAGTACAGAGCAGGGCTCTGGCAGGACAACCACAGAGAAATTGCTGAGGATCAGGCACAAGTTCAAGAAAGAATGAACTGACTGTTTGACTACTGTTTCCCTAGACTAGTTATTCAATTCAACAGCATGGTGACCTGGAACAGGGTATCCGTCAATGCTGCCTGGTGGCCAAGAACTCCCTGCACAATGTAGATTGTCCCTATCGATATTTAAGGGGTTCCTGCACCTTAAGAGAGAATGAGCCATAAGCCTGGGACAAGGAGTTCACAAATACAGTAAAAGAGGTCAAGGCAAGAAGAAAACATAGCCACGCCTTTGACAGGCACTGTGCTGCAGTGAACACAGCTGGCACATGCACCAGCCCCTAGGGAACGGAGAGAATGAGCCATAAGCCTGGGACAAGGAGTTCACAAATACAGTAAAAGAGGTCAAGGCAAGAAGAAAACATAGCCACACCTTTGACAGGCACTGTGCTGCAGTGAACACAGCTGGCACATGCACCAGCCCCTAGGGAACGGGAACTTGCTTTCTGCAATTGGAGTGAGATTCATGGCGGGATGGGTCATGCCAGACTTCCCTGCACCCTTCATGCTGGGCACAGTGCATGGCCCAGAGTAGACACTCATATGACGATACCTGTAAAATGACGAGTGAAAACGAAGACCCCTCCAAAGTCAGCCTTCATCATCAGAGGTAATTAGTTAGTACTGCTGAAGGGTAGCCACATGCCTTCCTAAAAGTCAGAGGCCTGCCCACCGATTATTAAGGAGCCATCAATGGTCCTGGAGATCAGAGTAATCGAAACTACTGTTCTTGTGCAGAGAGAAGTCAACCAGGAACTGAACTGGCCTTTTGATGATGTCTCACCACCAAGAATCCCAGGTCTTAATGACAGGCTAAATCTTGTAAAATTCCACTGGGTGAAGAAGCTGGCTGCTGTATTGCTGTCCACTATATCGCAGGTTTCGGGGGAGGTCCAGTGACTGTCACCTCACATTAACTAAAAGTGGGACGAAATATGAAAATGTTACACAGTTGATGAGATAAAAGTGCCATGGAGCTTTAACAGGAGGTAACAATTTGGAGAATTGGCATCCTACAATTGGACTCTAACAGCATTAACAACAGTTGCACTCAGTAAAACGGGGCTGTCTAAAGCTACTGAGGCAGACGTGGGAATCTGAGACAGGACATGGTTGAAGTTATGTATTGGTCACATGGAGGCTTGATGAACAGTATGTCCAATGAAGCTTCCTTTGGAGTGCTGAAACACAGTTGTAGAAGATACCAGCTGAGCAGAATTGCAACTTCTGTTTCTGGCTTCCTGCCAATCTATTCCAAAACTTAGCAAAAGATTCTTGCTGCTCTGCCTTGGAAACACTTTCATCTTTTTTATGATTTGATTTTCCTGAAATCATGCCATATGGAGCTATGATTCTTACTCAAGTCTGTTTCCTAAGCCAGAATGAATAAAACATTTAGAAAGATCAGGTGCCAGAATACCTAGCACAATACTTGTGTATTTTTAATTCAAACAGAATTAGCATTGCTTCTTAGACACGATGTGGTTTACCCCTTTGGTCATCTCAAACACTGAAGACAAGGGATGATACCATATGGTTCTTTGCCTGATTATCTTATGTTTACATTGCTCATGTTCAGATAAAGATACACCAGCATTGGCACAACCATTGGTTTTATTAGATTTACCAAGTGTTAGATTCTTCGATGTGTTTCTCAAAATCCCATGTTGCACTGTTATAAAAAACATCTATTTTGAAAAATCACAGAGCTCTGCTTAAAAGTTCATTTAGTAACATCTGTATGTCTTTAATGTCTTCAGACAAAAAAGCTTTACAGTTCAACTCACGTCTCCCCTTGGGTGCAATTTAACAAGGAGGGCCTGAAAGAAAGAATGAAAGAGGACTATTAAATATTTCTAGTATAATGGTACCCGTGTCTTATGCAGGACATATAGAATAGGCCCTTTATGTGTAGCAAATGTTTTTAAAGAGATACTTTATTATGTAATGATTTTTTTTTACTGTAACTAAAACAATATTTGGTTTCTGAAAATCTTGTCATTTGTTTTATCACACTTATTGAAAGATGATGATGATTTCTGTTAAAAGAATGACTGTCCCATTTCTTTTCCTTATCCTTTGGTCCAAAAAACTATTTCTGCTAATGATTTAAGCAAATAGCTAATATTTTATACATATGTTTTTGAGCTGCACAACTTAATATTTGGATATTTCATAATTAACTTGGTTATGTCATTAATAAAATAGCGATGTGTTAATGTTAGTTCAATAATACTTGTATAATGTTTGGGAATCAGTGGCTATATTTCTATGGGAGAAATAATTCAGCAATGTTCATTGGTCTGCAAAAATCTACTGCAAGAACTTGAACATCTCCATGAACACCGAAATGAAAACAGCATGTTCGACTGACCTCAGCTTCAGGTTCCCAGGCAGCCCTGGCTGTGGGTGTCAGGCCCCAGCCCACAGCGAGCCCCTACAACCTCATGGGGTGTTGGGAGGAATGACAGTGCCTGCGCATGCTCAGTGTTTTGCTCGGCACAGTCAGGGCTCAATAGACACCCATCTATCCTATTTCTACTACTATCACCACTATGTATTCATTACTAAGGGATCCTTCCATGGAAGCACCATGCCAGAGCAAAGCAGGGAAATCGAGAAAGCAAAAAGAAGCTAACATTCAGGGGCCACAAGAGGTGACGGGGCAGCCCAGAGAGTGAAGGAAGTGGCAGAAACCATTCCAAGAATGAGTCCCCCGAAATGTAAGGAACAGGTGGAAGAAGGGAACGGCTCTTCCAGGAGCTGAGTGAACACTCCAGAGCCTGTGAGGGCATCCCTTTTTGCATCAGTTTCCTCACTGATAAATTGGAAGAATGTTACCTAATAGCAGGGAGGTTACGTTCATCAGCGCTTGCAATAGTCAGGGCACACGGTACGCCCTTACTCCAGAGATGTTACTTTTGTTCTCACTCCTCCCTTCTCAAATCAAGGACTGGCTGCCCTGAAAACAAACTACACATAAAAATAAATCCACCTAAAGGAAATTTTACATTAACTACAAAAGCCTAGTGATTATGGAAAATTCCTGGGAGGAACTGATGATAGTTCACTAATTAGTTGGGTTTAGAATAACCAAGCACCACTTAATGAATCAGTCAAGAACAAATATGATGATTGTTATTTGGCAGATTTCTAATTCTGCAGAGACCAAAACGACACAAGCTTAGGAACAAAGTTCTCCCTCAAGTTTTTAAGGGTGAACAGTTACCAGCTTCCTCAGATACAGGTAAGATGAGTTAGCTGGTGTTATTGTCAACCAGCACGGTGCGCACGCCACCTTTGTGTCTGCAACTTACACACCTTGTTAGGGTCAGATGTGGGAAAATGGTTAGGGGAGGGACAAACAGGAGTGTGTCCGTAGCACAAGACTTCGTGCACAGCACTGCCCAAGACCAACAACACATCAGAGGACAAGCTGAACGAGGAGGCATCACAATTCAGCACACAGAAGCACAGCCTTGCACACAGCCCACACTCTTTTCCTCGCCCTGTTGTAGTATTTAAACTCTCTTTGTTGTAAAAAAAAGAAAAAAAAATCAATGAGTAAAAGCCTCCACTCTCTCACATCTTCCAATCACATTTCCCAGAAATATCTATTAACAGGAAGTACATGCCCTTCTCAGAATCTCTCCCACGTGCAGATAAATGTGCGTGTGCACTACATTGTTCTGCTGTTTTGACAGAGATGGGCCGATTCTATACGAACAGTTCTATAACTCATCTTCTTCCATGAATTGATTATGAACATCGTGCCATGTTAATACATATTCATCTTTCTCATCATTTGTATTTTACAGTTTTGTTTTACTTTCTATTTTGAAATAATTTCATGCTTACAAAATAAGAGTTTTTAAAAAATACAAAGAATTCCCATATAGCCCTGTGACTTCTCAAATACTGATATCATACACAACCACAGTACAATTATCAAATCATACCAGGAAACTAACTTTAGTGCTATACTAATGTTTAATCCAGAGATTTTATTCACCTCTCTCCAATAATGTCTTTTTCCAATCCAGAATCCAACCCAGGGCCACACACTGCATTTAGTCACCATGTCCCTCAGTCTCTTTTAATCTGGAATCATTCCTCAGCCACTCTTTGTCTTATTTTTAAAGAGTAGTGATAAGAGTGTGTGTGTGTGTGTGTGTGTGTGTGTGTGTGT
>NW_007726601.1:542763-545488 GCF_000696425.1 Galeopterus variegatus | reverse complement strand
AGTTCTTACAACAAGAAAATGGAGGGGACACACTTGGGTGGGAGGGGGGAGAGGGAGGAGGGAGGGAGGTTTCGGTGATGGGACACAATAATCAACTACATTGTATATTGACAAAATAAAAATAATAATAAAAAAAAGAAAAAAAAATAAAGAGTAGTGATAAGCTATTTGGTAGAATGTCCCATTAATTTGGGTTTATCTGATATTTTCTTCATAGTAAATTCAGATTACGCTCTTCTGGCAAAAATGCCACAGAAATTTTGGCTGATTCCAGGGCCGGGACAGAAAAAGTACACAATGAGCCTGGAACATCTTGTGGTGCCAAAAAGTAAGGCAGTAGCCAAAAAATGATGGGGAAACGTCAAAAGGACATAGAGCCCAACTTGAAGGGCATCCCAATGGCCAAATCTAGACAAATTTCAGCACAAAAATTACTACAGTCACGGATCATAACCAATATAATAAGAATCCATGAAACCACACTGATATAAATAACTGAATTTTTATTTTGTGGAAAAGAAAGAAAAGCTCTTCCTGACAGTAGAATTCTAATTGGTAAATGTAGAAACAATGATGGAAATAGAAACTCATTGTTTGGCAAACACAACAGTAATAACTGTTTCAGGCAAGAATGATCAATGGGTGCTAAAAGTAGTTTGGAGAAAGTATGATGAGAAACAAGGTATTTATATAGTTCCAAAGTATCTCCTGACAAGATACTTATTAATTAAACGGAGAGAAATAGAAACTTTACAGTAGGGAAGTCTGGCAGACACCACCTTAATCAAGAAGTGGAAGTGGATACTGTCAGGTGAACAGACCAACACCATGTCCCTCCTGATCTGATGCACCGAGGACACGCCACCTCATTTTTTTAATGACTGCTGAGCTCTACACTGTTGGCCAGTGAGGTTATCCTTGAAGTTCTGCTATTTTATCAATGCTGTAGCGTGAATATCCTTTGAAACTTCCCTCACTATTTCTGGAGGACAGACTCCTAGAAGGGGACTGCTGGACCCCTAAACTTTGAGAGGTGCCACCAAGTCTTCCTTCAGAAAGCCTGGTCCAATTCATCTGCCACCACCCCAGCAGTGCATGAGAGTGCCCAGTGCCCTTGCCAACAGTCAGCACCACACCTGCCAGAACACCCAAACCTGGGGCAAGGAAGCCAGATGTGGCTGTGTCAACACCTGGGCAGATGCAGTGAGGGCAGCAGGGGACAGGTGAACTGGGAGCACTAGGTGCATTGGGACACAGTGGGGTGTTCTGAGGGCCAAGTCGGGGCTCTAGAACAAGCTGCCACCAGCAGCAGGCACGTGTATGGAAGACACCAGGGAAGAGATGGCAAGATGCTACTGTATCTGATGGATGCTATTTGGACAGTTTGCTATTTAGGAATGACTCAAGAGCGTGAATTTGCACCAAGCCCCACCTGGCCTTGTCTCCAGCCTTCAATCATAGCTCCTTAAAAGACTAAAACAATATAGAGATACTAGTGAGGTTTTCCAATTAGGCTTATTAGTGATAATTACCAACCTCTGTGTTGTATTTTACATCCAGTTTCATGTCACATTATGTGAATTTCACAACAACTTTGAGAAAGGTGTTATTACCTTTACAGGTAACAAAGAGTAGAAACTCAGAGAGGGAAAGTAACTTGAAGGTGGCACAGCTGGAGAGTGAGTGAGGTATTTGGTATTTGAAAGGCTACTTCAGAGTTAATCTGGAGAGCCTCCATTTCCTGGCCTAGGCCTCTCCTATTAGCAGGACTGTTATTGCATAAGGGCACACACACATGATCTCATTTCGTCCCTACAGTCACCTGCTAAGGACAGTACCATTGTTAGCTCCACCCTGCAAAAAGGAAAACTGAGATTTTTGCCAAAGGTAAGGGGTGGGCTTAGGACTCCCACTGGGTTTATGTGACTTCCAGGCCCATACTCCTCATGACCCTTCTCTATACTTATAAGGACCCTGCTTAATGCTGACCACACTCCAGGCAGTCAGCAGACAGGGCAGGGAGGGCAATGAGGGGAAAGCAGAGCTTGCTTATACCACCTTGAGACAAATGAAAGTAGACACAGGTGAAGATGCACTGATACCTGGACCAAAGCTCTCCCTTCTCCCCAACCCAATGAGCCCAATACATTCACAGTTCTTCATCAACTACTGTATGCAAGCTGGCTGGATTACACAGACCTGCTTTATGAACTGCTCTGGGGCAAGACAGCCTATGGATAAAAAACAAAATGATGGTCCAGTACCCAAACGATGACATTAGTGATGGCAACTGCAAACAAGACACAGAGGTGGATGCTACATAGAAGAGCTGAGAAAGACTGCCAGGACCCAGGACAGTGTCAGCATTAACACTGTCCACAATGACCCCCTCAAAGCTCTCCCACCCTGCACGGGCAGAAGCAAGGGGAGTTGTGTCTGGAGTGAGGGAGGAATGAGAGCCAGAGAGAAGGGAAAATGGCTAACAGCTGCTAAGCACCTACATAGGGACTTCACTTACCCTCCCAATCAATTCCCTAGGCAGGCATTAGCTCCATGTCAGAGATGTGGAAAGTGAGGCTCAGAGAGGGTAATTAACTTGCCCAAGTTATCCAGCTACTGATTTAAAAAAAAAAAAAAAAAAAAAAAAAGAAGGAAAAAAAAAAGGGGGGAAAAAAAAAAAAAAAAAAAAAAAAACACAGGTGTACCTGAAACTAAAGTCATAATC
>NW_007726601.1:536194-541866 GCF_000696425.1 Galeopterus variegatus | reverse complement strand
TACTGATTTAAAAAAAAAAAAAAAAAAAAAAAAGGAAGGCAATAAAAGAGGCAGGATAAAAAAAAAAAAACACAGGTGTACCTGAAACTAAAGTCATAATCCATCCATCACACCAAGTTTTAGGTTTTCATTGTAATTCACAAGAGCCAAAGGAATCTCATTGTTTAACAAAATCCAGAAGACAGGGCCTGCTGCAGGCTGAATTGTGTCCCCCCCACCTCCAAATTCATATGTTGAAGTCCCAACCTCCAATGTGACTATATTGGAGATGAGGCCTTTATGGAGGTTAGTAAGGTTAGATGAGGTCATAAGGGTGGAGCCCTCATCTAATAGGATAAGTGTCCTTATAGTAGGAGACACCAGAGTGCTCCACCTACCCCCCCCACCACCACCTCCAGCTGCCATATGAGGACACAGTGAGAAGGCAGACGTCTGCAAGCCAGGAAGAGAACCCTCACCAGAAACTCAATCAGCCAGCACCTTGATCTTGGACTTTCCAGCCTCCAGAACTGTGAGAAATAAACTTCTGTTGTTAAGCCACCCAGTCTTTAGTATTTTGTCATTGCAGCCCAAGCAGACTAAGACAGGGCCCCTCTGTAAATCAGACTGGGGGCCTGATGGTTTTGTTTGTTTTGAGCATGTCTTCATCACTCATGTCTAAGCAGGGCCTCCCAAATCTGTATAAGCACCAGCTTATAATTTATACATATGAATGCCTGCATTATTATTATAAAACATACAAAAACAAAGACATTTTGTAAAAAAAGAAACAAAGACAGAAGTTGTAGCATTTTCATCTTATATCCTGTTGTGGGTTGAACTGTGTCTCCCAAAAGGAAATGTGGAAGTCCGAACCTCCAGTACCTGCAAATGCGACATTATTTGGAAAGAGGGTTTTTGCGGATGTAATCAAGTTAAGATGAGGTCATGTTGGATTAAGAAAAGCTTAATCCTCGTTAAGAAGAGGGACGTTTGTACATAGACACACGGGGAGAAGGCCATGTGAGGATGGAGGCAGAGATAGGAGTGATGCAGTTTGCAAGGTGAGAAATGCCAAGGATTGCCAGCAACCACCAGATGCTGAGAGAGAGAAAGACAGGATTCTTCCCGAGAGTCTTCAGAGGGAACATGATCATAACAACACCTCTATGCAACTTCCAGCCTCCACAACGAGAGAATAAATTTTGCTTATTTTGAGCAACCCAGTTGTTGGTACTTTGTAACAGCAGCCCTAGGAATATGATACACACCCCAATAAATCTGCACAACCCACTGAATAAGAAAAGTTAAGTGTACAGCAATGTAGGGAAAATGTAACACATGTACAAAGGCCAGTTTTGGATATAGTTGATTATTATAATGACCATAATCCATGAAAATTTCTGAGTAATGTCATGATTTATAATAAATCAAATTTCACCCTGAGAAACAAAGATTCAGCATTACAGTGACAGAAAGATTGTTGGCATGCCCAGCCAGGAAGGTGAGTTCAGTAAAACTATACTGTGGTGGGAGTTGCTATGGTCTGAATGTGTGCCCCTCCCCCCCCAATTGCATATGTTGACATCCTAATGCCCAGTGTGGTGGTATTTGGAGGTGGGGTCTTTGGGAGGTGATTAGGTCATCAGGGTGGAGCTCTCACAAAAGGGATTAGCATCCTTATAAAAGGGATTTCAGGGACCCCTCTTGTGAGGACGTGGCAAGAAAATGACTGTCTATGACCCAGGAAGCAGGCCCTTATCAGACACCACATCTTCCAGCCTCTAGACTGTGAAAATAATTTGTGATGTTCATAAATCACCCAGTTGGTGGTATGTTGTTACAGCAGCCCAAACTAAGACAGGAGCAAAGGGGAAGTCATGGAAGGAGACTTGGTTTTGTTCCATAGGTAAACCCTCCCGCTCTGTGCGTGGCTCAGGTGAGCAGGGAACAAGAGGTTCTCGGATCTGGAGGAAGCCATGGGGGAAGGAAGTGTGTCAGACTCAGCCTTCTGGGGGCCCTGGGGCAGCAGGGCACCAGCACAGAGGAAACCCCCCAAGAAGCACCGGCCCACGCTCTGTCTCCAGGCCAGCCTCACTTCTCCCATCAGCACTGCCCCTGGTTTATTTAGACAAGGTTGTTTCCACCCCACACTGGCACACACCCCTGCAGATGCCAAGAAGCCCTGCCCACCCTGGGGACCGTTGTTCATTGTGGAAAACCCGAAGCATCACCTCCCCGCGCAGCAGGCTGTGGAAGAGGGGGCTGCCGTGAGCCCCCGGGGACTGCCGGTGGCTGTGGGCAAGAAGTGTGATGCGGGGAAGACAGCGATGGGGCTTCCTGGCATGGGCTGCAGGGGGCGGTGGGGTGGCGGGGGTGGCAGCACTCTGGGCTCGAAGGGATGGGCTTGGGAACCTGCCTGAGCTCCACTGAGTGAAGGAGGCAAGGGTAGGAAATACGGAAATCCACCTGCCTGCTCACCAGGGCCCCAAAAAAGAACAGGAAACACAGTGTTTTAACAGGCAGAATCGTAGATTAAGAATGAACTGTGTATTGAAAATGGAAAAGGCAAAGGGGGAAACAGGTACGGGAGAGACAGCAACGCACAAACAGCTACCCCTCTTCAGGGGAGGGACGTGGGGTGGGATTCCCAGAACTGAGAAGATTGGGGGCCCTGCAATGCCCTGGCTGAGGCCATCATCTCTGATAGCAGCACAGTGAAGTCAGTTCCAGGAGCATGGGACAAAAAACCCTACAAACTAGAAGTAACTATTGCTATTGAGACAAAGCTGCTGTCGGGGTAAAGAAGTGTTGCTACACGACACTGTCAGGGACAGGAGACAGATGGGAAGGAGCAAGGCCCTCTACGCTCCCCAGCTTCCAACCTCCCTTTGAACAACCAGGTCTGACCACTCTGGGCCTGCAGTCCTTCAGGGCCACTGTCAGCAGCCACAGACTGGCCACTGACCCCTTTACACAGGGCATGTGTGGGGGTGATAGTCACAACATTTCACCAACCTGGGCAACCAGACAGTGCCTGACCACTCAGAGTGGACACAGTGGGGCAGGACATCACACCAGGGTCTCCTGGCTCCTCATCAGCTCTGGTGTCTCCAGTTCCTCACCAAGTCTTCCAGCCTGCCCACCAGGCCCACATCAGTTATTTTTGCTGTCTGCCTGGCCCCTGTGGACAACTGAGTTTGCGACCCCTAACCGAGAAGAAAACCATGTGGGGATTCTGCAGTGTATGTAAACTCCTTCATTCCCATTTGGTGTGCCTCAGGTTCCAGAAAGGCAGGGGCATTTGTGATGGGTAAACCCAGGGGCTCTAGGTGCAGTGTGTGTGGGGAGAGGGGGTGTGGAGTGGGAGCGGTATGGGAGCAGAGGGGAAATAGGAAAGGCTGCCAGCGGGAGAACCGTCAGGCCAAGAGAACTGGCAAGGACACCAGAGCCCAGAGAGGGACACAAGTAAAGGCCTGTGAGCAGAACACAGCAGTCTGGTTTGCAAACACTCTGGGCAGTACACATTTTGGATCCTCTGTCTAAATGTGTCTGACTCATCATGACTTCTGTCAATGAGGTCTCACTGCCCACAGGGAAAAGCCCAATGTTCTCAGCCCACTGCTCTCTGTCCCATGTGGACTTTCTGACCTCTCTGTTCATTACCTTCCCTTGCCAACTGATGCTGGGGTGGAGGGGGGGATGTCTGTTAAAAAATGTGTGGAACATGATAATGGATTAGAGTCGGGGACATCAGTATGAACTCGTGGTTAGCTTAATATAGACACAGATGGATACCTATAGAAATACTTATATACCTGTGCAAGTACATGGGTTAGCACATACACATATATTTCATTGCTCATCAGTGAAATGATCAATGAGATGGTCAAGAGCAATGAGCACACCTGGCACCCATAACTTGGTTTCTAATACCATCCTCCAGTAAAGCAAACCAGGGCTGTTTGGAGAAATAGCTGATTCTAGGTCTGGGGCAGGAAATATACAAGATGAGCCCAGAGCATTTTGTAGCGCAAGAAAGTATGGAGGCCTGCAAAAAAACACAACACCCACAATGGGGAGATTTCAAAGGGACACGGGGAATAACTCGAGAGAGCTCCCAATAGCCAAAGCTAAAAATGTTGAGCAACACAATAAAGTCATGTTGAACTATTACTTAAATTATAAAGTATAAAATAAACATCTGAGTCCATACTGAGATAAATAAATAAATGGGAGGAAAGAGATCAATCTCCTATGCAAAAAAAGTCCAAATAGTTTATGCAAAAAGGGGGAGCATAAATCCCCACTTCTTAAGTGTGAGCTGTGCATAGTGACTTCCTTCCAGAAAGTACAATATGGAAAGGCAATTAAAAAACAAATACAACTATGATTCAATTAAAAATAATTTTTATAGTATATTTACTGTGGAAAAACTCAACAAAATAGTGACTTCCTTCCAGAAAGTACAATATGGAAAGGCAATTAAAAAACAAACACAACTATGATTCAATTAAAAATAATTTTTATAGTATATTTACTGTGGAAAAACTCAACAAACACTACCTCAACCTACCTCAAGGTTAATATTAACAGTGACAGTTCATGTGATAACATGTACCCTTGATATGATGTGATAGAAACAGCACTTAACCCCTGTGGACTTCCTTCCCAAAACCCATCACCCCAGGCCAGTGAAGAGAAAAACATCAGACAAATCCCAATAGAAGGACATTCTACAAAATACCTGACCGGTACTTCTCAAGACTGTCAAGGTCATCAAAAGCCAGGAGAGCCTGAGAAACTGTCCTAGCCCAGGAGAGCATAGAACAGAAAAGGACATTAGGTAAAAAAAAAACTACGGAGATCTTAAAAAAAGGATGAATTTCACTTAATAGTAATGTTTCAATATTGTACAATATTGTTACAATTCATTAATTGTAACACACACACCGCACTAATGCGACATGTTAATAATAGAGGAAACTCAGTACAGGGCACATGGGAACTTTCTGAACTATCTTCACAATTCTTCCAAAAATCTAAAACACTTCGAAAAGTAAAGTCTATTTTAAAAAAGTATGTGGAGGATGTACGCAGTGGGGTGAACGTGGAGGTAGTACAGGTAAGAAATTATGACACCTGGAAGATTTCCTTCATTTTCTGTTCCCTGTGATGCTATCTCGTGCCACTCCCATTAAACTCTGAACAAGTTTATCAGCCTGAAAAACGGATTGGTGTAAATGAGAAGTGTTTAAGCTGGGAGGGACTGGGGAGGCCATTCAGTCCCCTGCTTTCTACTACAGTCAAGAAAAATCAGATCCAAAGAACTGAAACAGCAACCAATGAAGCTTCAGCTGAGCATCTGTTAGTAGAGCATCTTGTGTCTTGGAGGTGTCATAGACACTAATGCCACCTATGTCCATTCTACAGAGCAGAAAACCAAGGGTGAGAAGAACTAAAAGCCTTCCTCCCAGCCACAGGCCTGACAAGCGGCAAAGCAGAGACTCAGGCTCAGGCCTCCTTCTAGACAAGTAGGCAGCACTGCCCCTCCTGGCCCCTGTGACCTGTCGCTTTCCCAGGTCCACCCACTCCAGCAGGGGCAGGGGCTGATACTTCAGGAAAGAAGCAAGTTCAGGGAGGATGGCACTCGGGTTGGTTTTTCTTTTCTTTTCTTTTTTTTTTTTTTTTTT
>NW_007726601.1:534270-535393 GCF_000696425.1 Galeopterus variegatus | reverse complement strand
GAGGGCAACAAAACTGGAAAGAAAACAGCTCTGAGCAGAAGAGCGTGAGTTCCCAGCAGAGCCATCATTCACGGCAGCAACAAGGAGGGCCCAGGTCCTCCGCAGTGCAGCGTTTCTGAAGCCAGCCCGTGCGCCCCGAAGGAGCAGGAGCAAGAGAACGAGAGGGCGGGTGCCACGTGGGGCGCTGCCATTGCTTGGTTACAAACCACGGGTAAAACCTACTGCATCACAGGCTATTTCTAGCACATCAGATAAACATGGATCCCGAGAGGAGCAGAAATAGGAAGGGCAAGCACTGGAGAGGAACCGGAGCCCAGGCCTGGAGGTCCCCGGGGGGAAGAGGAGGCATCTGCTTTCAGGGAATAATGGTAAGAGGTGCGCTGGGTACAGGTACTCGGAGGTGTACCTGACGTGGACATCAGTTTAGCAAACGGTCTTCTCATTAGTAAAAGCTTCTAAGTGTTAGTCTCAAGTTTAAAAAAAATTTTTTTGAAATTATGCAAAAGCCCAGAGCACCTGTATGTGCTTCATATACATTCCACAGGAAGATCCTTTCATTTGCTATCTTCAGTACATTACTTAACAACCTCTATTTCCTCATAGGTTGTGAAGAGTAGATGAGATAATATATGTAAAGTGCTTGGAACACCATGAAGAATAATTTGAGCTGTTATTATTTTTACTATTATTAGGGGTAGTATTGGTAATAGTATCTTCACCATCCTCATGATTACTACTAGTACTACCACGACCACCACGAACACAGCCAATACTACTATAAGAACAGCACCTTATTAGTGGTGCCTAATAGGATCTATTAGAATTCCCAATGCTTAGCATACTTCAGGAGGAGAATCTGATTGATTGATTGATTGACTGATATAAGGCACAACTGAAGAAATGAACAAAGGAATGGATACACTTACAATATGCGGAGTACATCTTAAAAGAGAGGCAGCCCAAGGGGTCACAAAGAGCAAAACCAAACTCAAGAGCTGCTTCTAGTCCCAGGAGTCTGATACTGTAAACACAGGAGTGTTCAATAAACACCTAATTGATGTCCTGGCAAGGCAGAGGAGACAAGTAATGACAGCAGTCCATTACGCTCAGCTTAGGTAAACAC
>NW_007726601.1:532031-533434 GCF_000696425.1 Galeopterus variegatus | reverse complement strand
GTCACTCTGTCCGGGCTCCTCATTTTAAAGATGAGGCTGTGAAGGATCTAAGGGGTCAACCAGGGCTCAACACTCAAAGGCAGGCTTTTGGGCCAAGGCAGTCCTACTGCCCTGGTGGCCTGAGAGCAAATACAGATGTTTGCATACACTGTGTCTCCGCAAGCTTGATGGTCAATCTTATGTGTCTATTTGATTGGCTCACAGAATGCCCAGAGCTGGTTAAATGGCATTTCTGGGTGTGTCTATGAGGGTGTTTCCGGATAAGATTATCATTTGAATCAGCAGACTGAGTAGAGCAGAGGGCCCTCCCCAATGCGGGTGGGCATCATCCAATCCACTGAGGGCCTGGAAAGAACATAAAGGCAGGGAAGGATGAACTCTATCTCTGCCTCATTGCTTGAGCTGGGACATTGATCTGCACTTGGCATTCCTGGTTCACAGGCCTTCAGACCCAGACAGGAATCTACAGCCTCACCTCTCCAGCTCCCTGGACTTCCAGATGCACCACCAGCTTTCCTGGGCCTCCAGCTTGCAGGCAGCAGACTGCGGGACTTCTCAGGCTCCATAATTGCGTGAGCCAATACCTTATAATAAATACATCTCTCCATCTATACATATAAATATCCATATCTACATGTATCTATCTTCATCTTCTATTAGTTCTATTTCTCTGGAGGACCCTAATATACCTAGTATATTTTAAAGCCTCTAATGAAAGACAGAGATTATTTATCCACTCTGTTGGCTCCTCATAGCCTGTCACAGCAGCCTGGCTCACAGCAGGAAAGTGGACGAAGACAAGGAGAAAGAGGGGGAATTGATACATCATGCCTGCCAGTCACCATGCAAGGTGCTGGGCAGCTGGATTTAGTGAGAACAAAGACTCTGTTTCCAGGCAAAGTCAGACAGACCATCATCCTGGGCAGGGTCCTCGACATAGCCTCATATCATCAGATCCCTTCCCACAAAAGGCACTACGGAGAGAAGGATCCTTATCTTCAGAAGAAGCAGAGCTGGGAGAAGGCAAAGGAGAAGGCAAAGAAAAAGAGAGGAGGGGAAAGAGGAGGAGAGGGAGACAGATGTCAGAGAGAAGGTAAGAAACTGGGAAAGGGAGTGCAGGAGACATGCCTGCCTGTCCGGCAGGGCGGGCAGGGTTCAGGGTCTGGATTCAGAAGACGCATGCACTAATCTGAGAGCTACCAACTTAGCAGAGCGGGTCTCAGGCGAAATTCAGGGATCCAAAACCTGTCCTTACTCCCTGGGATTTCCTTCAGAGCAATAACAGCGGCTTTTCCCTCCTTTATCCCAGGCATTCTGCACAGTGGCCCGCTGCAGGGTCTCAGTAACTATTTGCATAATAAAAGAAAGGAGAAAGGGTGAGAAAGAACTTTATAAAGTCTCAG
>NW_007726601.1:529617-530792 GCF_000696425.1 Galeopterus variegatus | reverse complement strand
GGGTCGAGAGAGACTCGGCAGTGCTTTTGTTTTCAGGGGTGGCCCGGCCACTGCCCACCGCTTCTGCCTAGCTCGTCACAAGCATCACTGAGGAAGCCACGTCTGCAGGTGGGATAGTGTATGCTCAGTGACAGATGCTATCAGAGCAATAAAATTAGGCACATTTTCCCCTACATTTACAAATCCCTCCTCTGCATTTGCCTTCATGTTTTGACATTAATTGAACTCGGTCTTTACTACTAAAAATAAACTCCAGGTCAAATGCAATGCAACAAAAACCTCAATATGAAACCACAAGAAACAGCAATAGAGAAATGGGCCAATACCAGAGGTGTTTTGAAAAAGCTGTTTCTGTTTCAAATATAGAGTTCTGAGTAGGCCAGGAGTTCTCTTAATACTGTGAACACCAAATAGAGAAAGCAACATTTAGACATGTACCTTGTGGCTAAGGACCAGTGCTGGCTCTTGTTCACAGACAGGAAAGCAGGAGCTATCTGATGCCCTCTCACCAAAGGCCAGGGTGGCCAGCGTGGGAGTGTCAGGCAGGAGGCCCAGAGATGCTACCAGGAGGAGGCGAGACCAGGAGAGCAGCCCAAAAGAGCAAGGTGAGGGTCCAAAGGGAAGATGCCAACCAAAAGGGAAGAAGTCTGGCCTGTCTTCATGTCCATGGAGGAGCCGGGGGTGACAGAGAACAACACTGGGAGGGTCAGGAGTGAGACAGGTAAGGAATTGAAAAGAGAAGCAGATAACAAGGACTCCCATTCCCTGACCATACTCCTGAGCCAGGTTCTGCAACCTTCATGACCACCCTGAGTGGGTGCTGGTCCATTTGCAGCTGTGAAAAGAGAAGTTTGGAAAGCTGTAAAGGACTTGCCAAGGTCACACGGCCAGTGGGAAGTAGAGCTCAGGGTAGAACCCAGGTATGCCCGATTCTTTACTCCTGGCACCTCCTTTGGATGGCAGGAATAGTGCAGACAGCCAAGGCTCATGGATGGGAAAGGTGTGAACGCCCTCCTATTGGCATGCAGCCCAGGGGAACTGATTTCTAGGCAGGGAGCAGGCAGGCTAGCTGCCAGTGTGACAGCAGTGCCTTTTGGACAAGCAGAACCACATGCACAAGCACAAAGGCTCAGGTCTTTCCTAGAGGCTCCGTCACATTCCAGCCCATCCCTACA
>NW_007726601.1:507276-528950 GCF_000696425.1 Galeopterus variegatus | reverse complement strand
TCTCACTTGCCCCCCTTACAAAGCCATCAGAGCCACACTCATTACTCCATGAATTGATCAACCCATTCACAAGGGCACAATCCTCACAAACTAATCCCCTCTTAAAGGCCCCACCTTTCAATTACCATTATCAGATTTCCCACCCTCTAAACACTGTTATAGTGGGAGTCAAGTTTCCAATACATGAACTTTTGGGGGACACAGATCGCAACCCTTGATGTGGTGTCGTCCGCACCACACCGCGCTCAGCCAGTGAGCGCACCGGCCATTCCTATATAGGATCCGAACCCGCGGTGGGAGCGTCACTGCGCTCCCAGCACCGCACTCTCCCGAGTGAGCCATGGGGTCGGCCCTAAAATTTATTTCTTACAGTTTTGGAAGCCAGGAAGCCCATGGTCCACAGAACACATCTGGTGAGGGACTTCTTCTGGATGGATCTCTCTACAGGGTCTCGTGGAGACCAGGTGTCACTTGGTGAGAGTGGACAGAGCAGGAGAGAGCTAACCTTCTCACTTGCCCCCCTTACAAAGCCATCAGAGCCACACTCATTACTCCATGAATTGATCAACCCATTCACAAGGGCACAATCCTCACAAACTAATCCCCTCTTAAAGGCCCCACCTTTCAATTACCATAATCAGATTTCCCACCCTCTAAACACTGTTATAGTGGGAGTCAAGTTTCCAATACATGAACTTTTGGGGGACACATTTAACCCATAGCATGCCCTTTTACATACCCTCGTGCTCCCAAAGCCAACTACCTGAATCAGGAGTACAGGCTCCTAAAACACTACTCCAGGACTGATTGAGTCCTGAGCACCAAAGAACGTCATGTGGCACTCACACAGGAAAGCCTGTCCGCCGCACACACTGCAGGTGAGTTTCAACACCAGAAGTGGAAAAATCATGAAATTAAAATGAATGGGAAACGTGAGCACATGAGGGTGTTGAGTGCTCAATACGGACAGGCTTCTTAATTGTTAATCAGCTCAGCTCCTGGGAGGCCTACTCAGAAGCATCTTTCAGGAGCCGCAAGAGGCAGCCCCCTCTCCAGGAAGCCTCCCCACAGGGAGAAGAGACCTTGCCCAGGCCTTGCATACGCCTGGTGGTGTGGAGAATCCTGTGTGCATGCCAGTCTCGTGACCTTGGCTGAAGGGCAAGGCTTCATGCTGTATATCTCTGTGTGTCACAGGAATGCCGAACACCGTAGCAGACCAGAAATGCAAATGCACTCTGGAACATTTAAGGCACAACATGAAAGATGACGTGAGTAGCACAGCCTTAGCACAGTTTTCTGCTGCCCTCTCAGTTCTGACTTTCCTGTCTTTCTTCTCACCAGTCCACCTCTTCTCACTCACCTTCCCACCCTTGCGTCGTTTTTAAATTCATGGTAGGAATCATGTTTGTTTCCTTTTCATTATGTTACTTATTCTTTCCAACATCTTGTTTAAAAAAAATTGCAACTGGCATCATTCTTTCCTCTGAACCTATACAAACTTTCTTCTTTTGGTTCTCCTGTCTCTTTTTCCTCTCTTTACTCTCTTGTTTTCAATGATTCATTCATTTTTCTTTCAACATCTACAGTGTGAGGCCCAAACCTGGGCCAGGCACTGAGTTGGGTGTTGGGATATGGAAGACAGTCCTGGCTCTAAACAAGTTCACCAGCGATAGGGGAGATGGGGTGGGGGTGGGGGGCAGGCAGAAAAATTTCAACCCAGTGCAGTAGCCAAGGCATAATGGAGGCATGTCTTAAATTGCCCATTGCAGGCCAGTGGAGGGAGTCAGCAACTCTGCTTTGGGGAAGGGGATTCATGAGCCGTTTCCCAGGCAGACTTGGTGGCAGGTGAAAGGCAGAGAGAACAGCAGACCAAAGACTATGAAATAGCCTGGTCCACAGAAATAAGTCTAAATGGTGTAACTTATGAATTAAGAAAAAAATTTAAAAAGCACCGCTTCCATTTTGAAGCGTTTCCTTCCCCATGCCGGGCAGCATGCTAATCTCTTTATCTCCACTGTCTCACTCAGTACCAGTGACATCCTCATGAGGTTTGTACTAATACAATCCCTATTTTACAAATGAAGAAACCGAGGCTTTGTGAGGGGCAGTGATTTGTCCAAGGGAAGGCGGGAAGCAAAATCAGGAAAACACAGATCTGCCTGAAGCCCTTGGGCTAAATCTCTTATCCTGTGCAGCCTCAGACTTAGTGTGGCTGGAGAATAAGATTCAAGGACTGCCAGTGGGGCTGGGAGGAGGGGAAGAGCTCATGCTCCGAATGACCCAGGAGATGGTTTGACCTGATTATGTAAGCCCTACCCCACCTTTCCCTCCTCTCCCCAGCTCAGCCTCCATGTGTCTTAGTGAGACAGCTGGAGCATCCCACACCTTCTGCTAGGAGGACAGGAGTGGGGTATTCACCTAAGAGATAGTGGGTCCTTCCTCAGCTAGGGACAGAGGGAGAGCTTCCTAGGCACAATGACCAAGTGGACCAAACACTGGGAACCACGTCAGAGTGAGGCTATGGGGAGCCAGCTACCCCAGCACTTTTGAGCAGCACTGACCAGAAGACATGCCAAAAATTCCAGAACCACAACCCAACCATCAATTCCAAAAGCTATGTTTGATCCCACAAGGCTCAGAAGGAGAAAAATCCTTTACCTTAATTCTCCAAATCCCCAAATATTCCAGCTTTAGTTCAGAGAAGAACAGTTCTCAAATCCATGTAGAATGCTGAATGTATTTTTTCAGATGAAAAGTGCCTAAATCCCAGATATAACCGAATTCTAGAAATATACAAAAAAAAGCATAGAGAATCATTAGTATCAATGCTTACTTTGAATGGATTTGGTAATGAGATGTTTCATTCATTTAAAAAATAAGAACTGCATAATTATTATATGATAATATAAGAACAGTTTATTGAGCAATTTATTGCTCAAGTATAAGAACAATTTATTGAGCAACTACTATGTACCAAGTGCAGTTAGGCATTTTATATACTTTAAGTCATTTAATCTTATACGAGATCAGTTTTGATATCCACATATTTCAGAAGTCACACAAGTGGCCAAGCCAGTTGTTGGGTCCTCCTGACCCCCAAGACCCTGCCCAGCAATCACATTCCTCTTCCCTACTAAAGGTTTTCCATTCATCTGATTCCAGGAATCTAGGCAGAAGGAATAAGAAACATGCCCAGTAACTTCATTCTGAGGATGGCCTCTCCTCGGATGCTCAGCCCATTCTGTAGATGGTGGGAATTACGTGAACCCTGGAAGCTGCATCAGATTAACGCTCTCGTAAACTTTATCTGAGCTTAGCACCATCATCTAGTAACGTGATCAGTGGACCTCACGGATGACTCAGGGAACAAGAAATGTAGCCTCACCAGAGATTCTCATCTTAACTGATGATCGAGATGGCTACACGAGGAGGCCAGAAGGGGAATGAGACAAGAGGTGTCGCTGATATTACCACCTCTGGGAGTACCTTCTAAGCTACTCCGAAGCAGGGCCTGATGCTTAGCCTGGTGGGCTCAGACATTGACCTTCTCTTGTCCTTCAAGGGACATCCAGAAAGCCACATTATTACATTTACAACGGGGTGCCCCTTCCCCCTTCCAGACCTCTCTCTTGCCTCCCCCCACCCCCACTCCCAAAAAAACCCCAGCATACTGGCAGCCAAATCATTAGTGAGATGGGGCTGGTTGGCACAGACTCAGAATAAGGGACACTGAAAAGTTCTGGAGGAGAATTTGCCCTCGACTCTGAAAACAGATGGTGCGATGTTTTTGCCCCACAGTCGAGAGCAGAGGGCAGGTGGCTTGTATTCCCCACAATGAACTCCCCCTCTCTCCTCCAGGAAAAAAATGGACACGGTTGGCTTCTCTGAGGCCTTTTGGTTGTCACATTCCTCCCTGGGATGTGTTAGTATCAGGACAGACCCACACAGCTCTGCAAGCCTGAGTCCTGCCTCCTCCCATTCTGGGCTGGTTTAATCCAGTGCTCAGGGCCCAGATCTCAGCAGCACAGGGTGAATCCCCCTCACTCAGAAGAGTCCCCTGCCCAGCAGCACAGTCAGAGAGATGTCATCCTCAATACCTCTGAGTCCCCGTGAGCAGCCTTCCACGCTCAGGCATTTTGACTAGGAAAGCACTTTTTGCCTTATTGTCAAAATGTATTCGCTTCGTTACCCAAAAAGGGCAGACAGAGCACAGCTTCCTGGTTGACGATGGGCTCTTCGCAGACCGCCTGGGCTGGCGTCCCAGTTCTACTTCTGCACATGTCGTTTTAGGAGCCTGAGCAAGTTATTCAAACTCTCTAAGCCTCAGGTTTTGTTTTATCTTAAAGGTTTGTTCTTAATGTTCAGTGAGAATCTTTGCACAGCTTAGCACTTGGCCCAGTCCATTACAAGCACTTAGAAATGCCAACTAATATTCATACCATGTAAGCCAATGCTCTAGACTTAACTTCACAGTCTCATCCCAACAGGAAAATAAGAAAAGGTCTCCCCTCTTCCTATTCCATCACAATGACGTATTCAGCGTAGGGCTCAGCCCCTGGGGCAAAGGGGACAAAGGAAGCCTGGGGCTTGAGTCCCGGATGCTCAGCTGAGACCTGGCTGTGTGCCTCACTTCCCGTGTACTAATCTGTGAAATGGACTGCATTATATCACTGCCCACCTCCCAGCTGCGCTGCCAGGGTCCAGTTCAACCCTGCACAAAAGAGGTGCTCTCTAAACTATAAGGTGCTAGAGAAATGTAATTAATCGTAACAACACAGCCAGTTACAAGCATGCTCTGTAGATGACACTTCACTAAGGCCTGTCTTCCAGGGACCCACTGAAATACACACAATGACCCCAGGAGGTAAGGAGAGGGGTACACCTGCCAACTCCATTTCACAGATGTGGAAACTAAAGCTCAGGGAGGTGGAGGAGGCTACTGAATTGATGGTTTGTAAGCTCGCTCCCTCTCCTGCTTGTAACTGGGAGGGGGTAGGAGGAGACAGCAATAACATTGGCTTCTGCCTGTTTCCAAGGCAGCCAAACTGGTGAATGTTTTGTAATCAATGTTTTTCAGCACACACGCGGAGCAACGTTGCATGGAAATTAAGGAACTCAAATTTCTGCATGAAAATTAAGGAACTCAAATTTCTGCATAAGTTCCTCCCAGGAGCTGCTGGAGCAGCAGGGGCAAGAGTCCTGGGCCAGCCAGGGTCCTCAGAGCCTCCTGCAAAGTGGGAAGGTCACAACATCAGGGTCACCTCCCACTCCCAGAGATGAGCCAGGGAAGAGGAGACCAGCCCAGGATGGGTACTAGGACCCACTTGGCCACTGCGGAGGAACCTGCTCAGAAATCCAGTAACCCCTGCAGAAGAGGAAGCGGGCGTGAAGAGAGAGGCCCAATGCGGAGCATGTGCTGGGGCCTCGGCCTGGAGGGTGCGGAGGCTGCCTCCTCCCCAGGCCCTCCTGCATCTTCCCGCCTGACACACTGTCCCCAAGGATGGGATATTCATCTGCTCTGTGGTTAATGGAGATACACTGCACCTGACCTGGCCAAGTAAGCCACGGGCTTTCTAAGGATGCTGACAATACTTCTCTGATGTCACTCAGGTCTGCAGAAGATCACCACAGGGGCCAAATGGTGCTCAGAAGTCTGAAGAGTCCAAGTGCCCATGACAGGCAGACCCAGGTCCCTCAAGACCCCCAGGAGGTGAGAGGCAGAGGTGAGGTCCAGGTGCCAACCCCTCAGCCGCTGTGCTCTGGGATCAGCCCTCCTCTCTGCCAGCAGAACTCCAAGTGTGTCACAAGTCCAGACCATCTGCTCCTTCCATAAGACTCAAGGCAAGGCTGTATGATCTTCCTTTCTCCATGCAGAAGGTGAGGTACACAGTGGCTGGGGACCCGGCACAAGCAGAGGCATCCCCAAGGTGAGGCAGGGCTCTATTAGAGAGGCAGGAGGTCTAGGGTACAACACCCAGCATTGAATAGTTACCAGTTTCACTGCCAGCAAGGCAGCCTCATCATCCAGGCAGCTAGCCTTGAACACTACCTGGACGTGACCCACACAGGAGCTGGGCAGTGTGCTGACAGCAGCCAGGACCAGCCACACCATAGGCAGGGTTCTTGTCTGCTCAGAGGAGAGAGTGAGCCAGCTGTCAAATGAATCATGCATACGGATGGATTCCTGACCTGGAAATCATCAAAACCCATCTGCCCATTGACCTATATGGATGGCAGAGGACTGACTGCTTCTTCCAGGAAGGCTCTGAGCTTCTTCCTGAAGAAGAACCCCAAAAGGACGTAAGGTCAGACACTGCTGCACCTCTCTTGGACAGCCACTGGAACCTGGCTCCCATGCTTGCCTGGATTCCATGAAATCCAGCAGGCCTGAGCCTGGAGGCAATATGTGCAGGCTCAGGATACAGGCTTCCAGGCTCAGAGCTAGTCCCCACCTGATAGCTGTGTCGCCATGGATAGTCAACTTAACTTCCCTGGTCCTCATCTGCAAATCAGGGATAGAAAGATCAGCTACTTTGCTGGACTGGGGTTGCACTGCAGTGTTTGTAGAATGCTCAGCAAACATCTGGCACAGAGTAGGTGCTCAATAAATATTTTGGTATTCTCAGTGTCTGACGGCTTTCATCACTCCTATTGCCAGAATAGATTTCAAGACAGATAGTCCTGCATTTGAATCCTAACTCTGCCACTTCCTGAGAATGTGACTGTAGACAAGTCATTTGACTTTCCTACAAAATGCGGATGGGACCACCAGCCATTTTGGACCACTGAGAATTATAGGGGGTGTAGTAAAGCAAGTGGGACAGTGTGAACTTTCAAGAATGGAGGTTCCAACCCAAAATGAGGGACGTTTTACAGAACAACTTGTCTGGAGTCTACCACAATGTCAAAGCCAAGTACAGCTGAGGAACTGTTGCAGCTTAAAGGGATGTTAAAGAGACAAGACCACTACATGCAACAGTGATCTGGAATCAGGAAAAAATAGTCAAAAAGGACATTATTGGGACCAGTGATCAAACTGTATGTGGCCTGTGGATTAGATCATACCATCGAAGCAATGCTAAATTTCCTGAGTTTGATAATTACACAGTGCTTATATAAGAGAATGTTCTTGTTCTTAGGAAACTGACTATTTAGAGATAAAAAGGCATGTCTGCAATGTGCTCTCAAATGGGTCAGAAAAAAGATAGTGTGTGTGTGGGGGGGGGGGGGGCAGAGACCAAGTTAACAACTGACAAATCTGAGTGCACAGTAGTTCATCATGTCATCTTTGTGATTTTTTTCTGCTAGTTTGAAATCAAGGCAAACTAAAAGATATCCAAGAGCTGTGTAACAGGAGGAAGAGAAACAGGTCAAAAGAGCTGCATAGCAACCATCCACGCAAACCAAAAATAAAAATGTTTCTCACAAAACCCATGTCACTTTATGTATAAACGTATGATTTATTGTGCAGAAAACTACAAAGGATAAAACTGAAATTTAATTTGAACCGCACCTGCTCCCCACAAGAAAAAAAAAAAGAGCAATGAATGGCTACTGCTATTGATACAACCGGGGCCAGGCTGGGGGGACTCACAAGAAACACTCTGGCCACATGCTCACCACCAAGCAGCCTGGCACGTAGGTGAGCTGGGATCTGACCCCAGGTTGCTTCAGCAGGATTCCCACAGGCAGAAGGGAGGCAGGCACTGCAGGCCAAACAGCAGTAGAACAAGAGCACCCCTCCTTTGAAGCTGGGGTCTCACGCCCTGTAATGTGGCTGCAAACCCCAGGGGAACCCAGACCCAACTCTCCTGTCCTGAGTACTTCCACCATACCACCCCTAGCACTGCACATGCTCAATTCTTGCTTGCAAATGTACTCATGAACATTCATCTTCTTTTCAACAATGCACAGAACGTCTCTGGAAGAAGATCCAACAAACTGACAATGACCGTGTCATTGGGGAGAAGAAACAGGAGTCTGGGGACAGGGATCGTAGCAGATTTCCCTGAAATATTTTTTATCCTTTTTGGATTTTGTGTCTTGTGAATGATTTACTTATTCAAAAAGTGTGCGATTTTTTAATACAAAAGAGAAAAAAAGAAATCCCCCCAGTTACTAGTGACTATGCTCTGAGTATGAATGAGGCAGTGAGAAAATCCCATGCTGTATAATACTTAGTTCCTGGCTCACCACTGTCCCTCACTACACAGCCTCCTATTCTCAGTGGGTGGAGGAACTAGAGTGATTAAAGACTCAGAATAAGCAACATCACTGATGATACTTGAGGGTGTTTAGATCTGATTCCCAACAGACGAGTCCGTATGTCCCTGGAACCTCAGAACTGCTACTGAAGCAATCTAGGGAAGCCAGCCTCAAGGAACCCTAACACACAGTTATCCAACACCAATGCACGTCAGCAGCTGTGCGAGCACTTTTGTCCCTATACAACCCAATGGTGTGCAGGGACTCATTATCCCCATTTTACAGCTCAAGAAACAAAGGCACAGAATGGTTAGCTGAGGTGCCCAGGGTCTCTGCAGAGGAGAGAGGCTGGCAGAGGAGGGCAGGAAATCCAGCTCCAGAAACTGGGCTCCTTCAGCCCATGCTTCTCCCAGAAGGAGCACCACTGAAAGGATTTTGAGTCAGAGACCCTGGATTCCAAGCCACGTTCCCTCTAGAAGCTGCACCTCTGGGTCAGATGGCATTCAGTGGCGCTGTCTCATGTGAGGACTGAAGGAGATGATGCATGTGAAAACGATTTGTAAACTGTAAAGGGCCATATGGATCTCACCATCGAAACAGAGGATGCGGTGGGGCGTGGGGTGGAACAAGGCTTCTGGAAGGTCAACCCTTCCAGGAGGTTTTCACTGAACCATTAGAAGCATTTCACCTCCTAGTCTTCTACCTCAAACTTTCCTTTTTGAACCTACACTTATGTTCAACTTTCCCTCATAAACATCCTCCCACTGCAGGGGTGTTAAATTATCAAATCAACCCCAAATGTAAACAGTTTTCATTTCTCCAAACCAAAAACCCTCCCTTCCTGCCAGCATGTTTGGGTCTTGTCACTCAGAACATCAAAGTCTCTGCTTGCCTTTCTCATCACTAGGGTGACTTGTGCAAATGAAAACAACCCACCACATGCCAGGCTGTGCAGCACCTCCCTGTGTCCCTGTGGGGAGGCAAATGAGCTGAGGTCACATGCCCTGAGTCTCTCCCGCCGTCCTTCTGGTAGCTTTGGCCAGTCTCTTTCCCACCAAAGGACCCTTGCAAAGGAAGGCGGTTGGACCAGGCAATCTCTAGGTCTCTTTCAGATCTAAAATTGGCTGATTTCATCTGATTCTCACTGCTGAGAGTCTCTACTTCCTGAACTGTAATGATAGCTCACTTACATAGAGAAAAAAAAAAAAAAAAGATAAGTGGCTGCATATATGCTGGGCTGTAGTTTTTGGTGACTCATCGAGGAGAAAACTTATATTTCCACTTAGCTCAAAAGACTCTGCTGAGAGTCTCTACTTCCTGAACTGTAATGATAGCTCACTTACATAGAGAAAAAAAAAATAAAAAAGGTAAGTGGCTGCATATATGCTGGGCTGTAGTTTTTGGTGACTCATCGAGGAGAGAACTTATATTTCCACTTAGCTCAAAAGACCGGTCCTTCCATTCTCCAATTACTCAAATGACTTGAAGTCACTGAGCCAATGGGACGGACCCCTGGGGAAGTTCCAGGCTACTAGGAGTTCAAATGCCAATAAATGTAAGTTAAGTGGGGGATTTCCCACGGTGGACAGGTGCACCAACAGGTGGGCTGTGATGGAGATTCCCCTCCCTGAGAAAATACCCCGTACCCACTCAACTCTCCATCTCAGTGAGCCATCTTCTAGGGAGCCAAGGAAAAACTAGCCCCAACTCTGGCCCAGGGCCACAGTCCAGGAAGTCACACCCCCAAAATGAAGGTCACCTCTTCCAGGAAGCCGATGTTGAGCCAGCCCCCACCCAAACCCCTAGATTAGAAACTCTGTAAGAGAAGCAATGGTGCCTGGCATGTAACAGGGGCTTAATAAATCATTTCCAAAATAGTGAATACTTGCTGGATGAATTACTCACACTGCTTCCATAAAGCTTAGGTAATTCCACTCCCCCAAATACTGGGTGCCTGTTATATGCCAGGTGTTGGGGATAAAAGGGTGATCAAAGCAGATATTTGTCCATTCAGCCATCATCCAGACAGTTGCTGAAAGTGCTGGTAGATGACCTTCAGCTCTCAGCCCTCGCTGGGGACTGCCTTGGCTGAATACAGTTACCGTGTTCAAGTCAAGCATCCTTCCAGAGCAGCCAGCGTACAATGACTGATCAACTTTCCCTCCAATTCAGGACAAATCTGAAGGGTCATTCTAGCTCCCCAGAAGGCTACTTAGGGCTGGCCTTTGTTGGGACATCGTCATAGCTTGTCTTCTCCCTCTGCCCAATCCTGATTTCTTCTTCCTCAGTTTCACAGCTGTTGATGCCAAAGGCATCCCATAGTAAACATCCTGATCACTAATCCACATCTCAGCATCTCTTCTCAGGGAACCCAACATGCATCAAGAAGGTTCATATGATTCATGCTCAGGCCTTGTGCCACCAGGATGAAGGTCTAGGACCAGAGGACAAAGAGATCATGCCTAGATGGGGGACCTGCTTCCTTAGAGTGCCTTATTGACAAGGATGCTGAAGCCTGGGCTCAAGGCTCAAATCAATGAGCGAGAGCTGTGAATTGTGGGCAAACATTCGTGGTTGTTTTCATGTGTGAATGAGTCCCAGACCCGTGTTCCCCGTCTTTGTTCCCCCAGCACACAATACAGGAAAGGAGTTTGGTAAAACTTCTGCTGGGTGACAAGAGGAGGACTGAAAGGACAAATGGATGGACAGACCCACACATCTGGTTGAGCAAGAAAGTCACACCTAAAGCTCCTAGACAGTAAAAGAAAGGTCATGATGACTTGGTAAAGGTTAAATTCTATAATTTATGTAAAGTGTTTATTACAATTCTCAAGTAACATTAACAATGAAGATGACAACTCAGGTACTCATGGAGAACTTCCTGGAGGAGGAAACTTGTGACTAGCAGCTTGAAAGAAGTGAGAGAATGGAGCAAGCCGCACCAGGCAGGAGAAGGGAGGCATGATCTGCCGCTGCTCATCAGATACGGGTTGTGACAGCCCAGCGATGTAAGCTGGGAGAAGCATTCACCCGTGACCTCAGCATCCACCACTACGTATGCAAGCTATGACATGCCTATGACCAGTGGAAACAAGCGGCTGACGGAAGGCACCAAACATACCACTGTGGTTTAGAGACTTAATCCACAGCGATAAGAAGCCATCAAGCTCGTGGAACCAAGGTGCTGAGTGACAGCTGGTAACCCAAGCTTCAGAACAGATGTAAGATTTCCTAAACGACGCATCTCTCGGATGTTCCGCAGTTCCTCCATCCACTTAGTCTGCCATGCTCCTGAACCAGATGGGGGCTTGGAAGGCACCTGGAGCCTCCATCCTAAGAAGGCAGCTTCAGAGGAAGAACCAGCACTGGACAAAACAGACTCCGGCCTCAGTCGCCCCCCGGGAAATGAACAGACCCTGGGGTCCATCCTCTCTCAGGTGCCTCTGGACCCACTGAGCATCCTCATTTCTGACAGTGATGTCTGGAGAAACAGATGGGAGTATTGAGGGAAAGGGGAGTAAATGGGAGCCTGGAAATCATGCAAAAAAGAGTAAGTGATGAGGGCAATGGGAAAGGGATCAAGTTTACCTGGGACAATTACGAAACAAGTGACATCACAGGGTTTATTTGCTAAGTAGTACAGCATATTCTAGAAAACACTGATGCCCTTGTTCTAGTACTACACATCCCTGAGCCAGGAGCACCTAAAAGGCTAAATGAGGGGGCCATCAGAGATGGCAGGTAGGAGTGACCACTCAAAGAACCAAACTCCAGGGCAGATCAGGATGGTGGAAGTCAGGCTGAAGGTCACGAGTCACAGGGAGGCAGTAAAGCCCAGAGTTTAAGCAGACAGGTTTCGCTGCCGAGCTACACAGGCTGGAACTGAGGCTCCACCACTTCCTTCCTGCATGACCTCAGGTATGTAGAGCACAGTGCACCTTGCCGAGCCTGGGCCTTATCTGTGATATGGGGATAAAGATGTAGAACTCCCAGAGTACCTGCTGGAACCGAACCTAACCTCTGCAGCACACCTGACACATGGTTAGTGCTCAGCGGGTGGATGCTGCTGTTATTATATCATAGGTCACTGGGCTGTATAAGAATCCTCTAGTGATACCCCTTCCAAAAGCTCACCACAAATCCTAGGGGTTCAAGAGGGTCTCCCGCAGGCCGCTTACGTTGGGCTCGGTGGAGACAAGGTGGGGGCAGCAGGAGGACCATCCCCCATTCTAACCAAAGCAGCTCTCCTTTAACCAGCTGTTCGTAGAAGGCCTGCACAGAAAATTTCAGTTTCCAAAGGGGTTTGAGTGTCTTAAGAAAATATGAAAACTTCCAATGTTCATTCTCTAATTTTACTAAAGGAAAAAATGAAGCCTCAAGAAAGCAAGGGACCCATCTAAACTCACAGAGCAAGGGAAGGGAAGCTGTAGCTGGAGGTCCTGCGTCTCACACACAGGCAGCTGTACAGCTAGGGTGTTTGGATACGTAGTCCAAGGTGGAATGCTCTAGAGCACGATTCTCTCACTCTACAGACGTGGGGGCTTTGCACCCCAAGTAGAAGTCCACAAGTCCTTGTCACCGCAGCCGGGGGAGAAGAGCAAAAGGGGTGTCAGTGGGGAGTCCAATCCCAGGCAGAGAACCCCACCCCGCTTCCCACAGAAGTGGGTCCCTGGAGGGCTGCTGTTCCAGGTGCTCTAGAGGCAAATGAAGGGGACCATCCAGTTAACAAGCACCCGGACTGACAGTGGTAAGGAGCTAAGAAAGAGATCCCCTCCGAGTCAAGAAATCACAGCTCTCTAAAGACTGATGAGTCATGTCCAATCTGCCCAAAAGATAGGTCCATCCAAGCAGTTATGCGACCTCTCCCAGAGCAGGAGGAAGAGAAGAAAAAAAGAAGAGAAAGACTTCTCACAAGTGTGAATGCTCTCAAGTGACCACAGGTCAACTGGTCAACCAAAATAATCAGCACAGGCAAAGCAAGGAAACCCTAGCATCAAAGAAGAATAATCCTAGAGAAATCACTCATGGCAGCCACTCACGGGCAGCCTCCTTCCTGGGCCAGTTAGCTCACTGGCTGAGCGTGGTGCTGACAACACCAAGTCAAGGGTTAAGATCCCCTTACCGGTCATTTTTTTTTTTTAAAAAAAAGGAATTAGAAGGATGATCTTATTCAACAGGAGAGACATAAATTCCCTAGCACAGGAGGGTGTGAGCAACAGAAATGCCACCATCAGAAATGCTACAGAGGAAGCCCTGCTCTGGAGAAAGGATCGCAGGAGGTTACCTCTGAGGTTTCTTTTAGCTCTAAGGCTTTGAAACTCTAAATTGAAATTCCAGTTCCCATCCCATTACTCCTCCTGAGTTGAAATGTAGGCATTTCTACAAATCCAAACATGTAAGCTCTGCTCTTCCTTAGGGACTCTTTAAATCCATCCTGGCTTTTGCCAACTAGCCTCAACCTTCCTGGGGAGAAAGGTTCCCACTGGAGAGCCAGGGGAGGGCTCCAGGAGTCACAACAGTCAGGCACAGAGAAACAGGGTGAAGGAAGCCTCCTGACCCCACAGGATGTGGTGAGAGAATGAGCAAGAGAAAATCAGAGAAAGCTATCTTCAAACCCAAACAGCGCCACAAATAAAGAGACTTAACAGGAACACACAGGGACTTTTCTTCATTTGTCGAGTTAGGAAGCCCAAAATATTTGAAGCGTTGTGTCTCTAAGCTTTCTGAAGAAAAACCCTGCCTTGCTCATAGGACAAATCTAAGGGGACAAGTGTTAAGTTTGAAGTTACAAAGACCACAAAGGTCAGTTTGGTGATTTCATACAGAACCCCGTGATGTGAGGATCAGGGTGTTTTCAACCCAGTCTTCACACTCAGGAGCCAATGTGCTAATCAGCTTTTCACACAAAGGCTCAATTTTGAAGCTCACTCATTTTAAGTAGAGGCTGCCTTGCAACTGGCTCAACTTGAAGGCGTCCACATGGAAAGGAACAGACTTGGCTAGAGGGGCAGCCAAAATCAGCACTCCCAAAGAGAGTTGGTAAACAAGCAGATGAAAAAAAAAAAAATGGCCTCACTAAGGATAAAAAAAATATAAACCTAACAAGAGACCATTTTGCACCTATTGAATTATAATGTTTTTAAGCTAATAATACCCGGTGTTGATGAGGTTGTGGTGAAACTGGCATATCCACGTGTTGATGGAGGCAGCGTAAACAACCTATTTGAAAGTCATTTGGCAATACGGGTCAAGATTCATAAAACTGTGCCCTTTGACTCAATAATCCTTCTGCTGAGAAACTGCCCAAAGGATTTTTCAAAAGAAAAGTTACATGTACAAAGATGTTCATAGCACCCTTAGGTGTAATTGTAAACTACTAGAAAGTTTAATTTTCAACCACAGAGAACTGGTTTAGAGTATGGCATCTTAAGTTGACGAGCCATTACACACTCCTGAAGAATGACCATTAGTCAGGTGCTTCAATAAAATGGAACAATGTCCGTGACGCTAGAAAGTTTAATTTTCAACCACAGAGAACTGGTTTAGAGTATGGCATCTTAAGTTGACGAACCATTACACACTCCTGAAGAATGACCATTAGTCAGGTGCTTCAATAAAATGGAACAATGTCCGTGACAGAATATCAGGTGAAAAACAGACTACAAGCTATTCCCCACACCTGTGCCTACATAAAATCATTAATTAACGTACAGACAGAGCATATCAGACATCTGAAAACAGTCCGATTAGTTGGGGGAGGGTGGCTATTGATTTCGTTTTCTCATCTTTTTCCATTCTTTGGAGTTATAACGCTGCTTGTGCAACAAATGACTGCAGTATGAACAATCATGATGATGATGATACTTCACTGGTAAAGCTTCAATCATGTATAAAAAAGAAATGGGGGGGAACTCTGGGGCACTAGAGAGCTCAGGATATAAGAAATGGTCAAACTCAGACGTATTTGAGGATCAAGTCAAAGAAACGTGATCTCTAATCAGCAAATAGAAAATGTAGGTGCCAATGGGTCCTATATTAGTGAGGTCAGCCTTCCAGGCCCACAGAATATCTAATAGTACCTGATCATCTCAGCTTTGTGACGTTCAGTCCTCCTCTTCCTCCCCACTGTGCCGAGAGCGTTCAAACAGGAATAGAAAAACCCACATCTGTGTATATTTAAATGCCCACCCTCCTACAACATAAAATCCTACTGAGAAGTCTAGAAATAATTGAGATACTGCATTTCCTACACTAAGTCTTTTTCAAAAGGCAACTTGGACCCACTTCTACACGGGGTACTAGAGATAATGAGGACCCTTAGTTTTCTACAAGGGGAGACCCAGGTGGGATTTCTAGTGTGAACAGCAATCCCAACAAACAGCTGTCCCCTATGACGATCTGGACAGGGCAGCCAATTCAGAGTGTCAGCACTTTAGAGTCCCACAAGACCTAAGTATAGTCCTGACTCCAACTCTACCAGCCCGGTGCCTTTGGGCATGTCATTTCACCCCCATGACCTCAGTCTCCACATCCATCAAATGGGGACATTTGAGTGGATTGAGCAGAGCACCTGGCAGCAGTGGGCGGTCACTAACTGGCGGCTGTCTCGATTGCTCTCATTTCCTAGGTCTCCCTGTGTGATTGATTCGTCCCCCAGGGCTTCCTGTACCATGTGTTCATATGTGGCAAGGGAAGGCAAACAGGCAAATGAACAAATGCAGCTCAACCTTTGCTGACATCAGGGTCACCTGACCGCTTCAAGAAGAACAGGCGCCTGCTCCTTCCCAGCACAATTTATCAGGTTCTCCTGGAGTGAGCCCCTGGCACAACTACTTTGTGAAGCTCATTCCACCCTGCCACTGGGCTGGGGAACATCTATTCAAGCAAGAGCAACCAGTGATTTTTCTTCCAAACCCCCAAGCCCGAGAGAGCATGAGACACAAGTCTTCCTTAATTTATTTAGGCCATGGTTCAACAGCTCCTTTTGGAACAATCAAGCTCTGTGTGAGTGACTGGAAAATGGCAAGGAGTTCTTCTACTCCCTGTCCTGCTGCTCAGCCCAGTGATTTCCTGCAATGTGGGAAAGCAGGACAGCTAGAGTGACCCACCCACAGAGGCCACTGGGAACCACCTTACCATCTGACGGACCAGGGGTAAACACAAGACCCTGGGGCAAAACTTCACCCCAATGTGTAGTATCCAGGTCTTGTGCAGCAACCCCATCGCTGGGGTGCAGCAGTAGCTGCTGAGGAATCTGCAGGGATCCCTAGAAGCAGGTGTTGGGAAATCGAGTCTGAACACTCTGCCTCTCCTCTCGCCTTGGTGAAGGGAACAGGGCCACTATCAGACTGGCTTTTCCGACGGTGGTGTGAGTCTGGGTCATTTCAACACTCTCCCCTGCCTGGAAGTCTCATTTTGCAAGACTGTTCAAGGGTCAGCATGCTGCTCTCCCTTTCCCCAGGATTCCTAAAGAATCCTCTGCAAATGTCCCCCTGATCCTCAGTATACAGCCTGTTTCTGCCACACTGGCAACGTGCCAAGAATGTTCGATGTGCACAGCTCACAATAACCCCTATAACTTTCACAATAGTCTCTTGGGGATTGATGCCATGCTTGTTCCCATTTTACAGATGAGGAAAGTGAGGCACAGAGAGCAGCTACCTTGTCCAAGTTCCCACAGCCGATCGAAATTTGTGGCCTGACACAGGTTCCAGAGGGTCGGTTCTTACAGGCTATGCTGCAGTGCCCAGGCTTGAGGGCTGCTCCCTTCATTGACTCTTCCCTTAGATCAGAAAAAATTATTGGGCTCCCTGCTCTATGCCATCCAGGGTGGGGGGCTGGAGATATTCCAAGGGAAGAGACCCAATCCACCCTTGCAATAGCTCAGCTGAGTCCTAACTTCCTCACAAACAATCCTGAATGGATCGCAGACACACGAAAACCTTTCTAAGCTGTGTGGACCTGGACCATGTCCTGCAGAGGCTGGGCACGAGACTGGGGCAGTGGGTCAGGGGGTCAGGGTGCAGCTGTGGGGGCAGGCAGACCAGGAGGTGAATGCCAGCCATTCACGGACTCACTGCGTGATCTTGGCAGGCCCCTCGCTGGCCCTCTGCTTCTATGAAGAGTAAATGAGAAACTCTGCAAAGAGCTTAACCCTCCACAGAAAATAGCTCACACTAGTTAGAAGTCAGAAGAGCAGTTTAGAACAGGGACTAGCTGACTTTTTATTTAAGGGTCAGATAGGAAATGTTTTAGGGTCTGCAGGCCATAGGGTCTCTGTCATGAGTAGAGCCTGCCATTACAGTGCCAAAGCACTATTGACAATATGTAAGTGAATGGGCATGGCTGTGTTCCAATAAAACTTTATTTACAAAAACAGGTGGCCTGTCAGTTTGCTGACCTCTGCCTTAGCTGACTGGCATGATGATGACATGAGACTGAGCATATAACAGCCATGATATTAAGTTAGTTGAGTGATAATCTGCTCCTTTTTTCTTTTCTTTTACCTCCTCCTAGAGCAGTTGGACTTTGAGGTATGGTGACTCCCAACTTTTTGAGTTCCTAGTCTCTCCTGTTTTTTCAGTTTCTGTTTTTGTTTCAGGGGGAAGGGGGTGTCCTAGGTAGGTTTGTTTAACTCTACGATGCCCTTAACCAATGTCCAGATCCCTATCCTAAGTCTTCCCCTGGTCTCTGCTAGGCTATGACCAGAGGGTTAGGGGCTGATGTCTAGAAAATGGCAGGCCATGGAGAGTCCAGAGGAATGTGAACTCAGACACAATGCCAGGGTGTATGTTTGAAATTTGAGTCCACCGAGAGACTGGGAAGTCAGAGAAAAAAAAGAAGTCGTCAGGCACTGCAGGAAAGGTGATTAAGCCACACATCTTTATGTGTCTGCATAATTCCCACAGACACAGCCAGGCTCTTTCCCTCCTTGTTCCAAGGGCTAAAGGGGTTTGAGCATGCTGGCTGCTGACAGAGAGACCTACTGGAGCCTATGGGTGTTCAGGGATCCGCCCTCATGTCTACTGCTCTGGGAAGCCTTCCAATCCAGTGATACAACAGGTTCCCATCACCCCCTGGATCCATTGCAAAGAAGCCCCTACCCCATGGATGCACAGTGCCCCTCCTGCCCCCTCTTTCACAGATGGGCGTCCAGCCTATGGCAGACAGGCCAGGGTTCCAACCTCAGCCCCCCCCCCCCACTAGAGAACCATGCGACTGCTGTGGCCTGAATGTCTGTCCCCTCCAAAGCTAGTGTGAAAGCTGGATCCCTGGTGCGACAGTGTTGAGAGGTGGGGCCTTGAGGAGGTGAGTGGACAAATGGATTAATCAATGCATGGATTAATGAACTAATGGGCTAATGAATGAGTGGGTTATCATGGGAGTGGACAGCAAGTGAGCATGTTAACACATTGTTGCCCCCGCACCATGTGACACCCTGCATTGCCTAGGGACTCTACGGAGAGTCCCCACCAAGAAGGTCCTCACCAGATGTGCTCCCTCAACCTTGGACTTCTCAGCCTCTAAAACTATAAGAAATAAACTTTGTCTCTTTATACATTACCCAGTTTCAGGTATTTCGTTATAAGTGACAGAAAACGGACCAATACAGTGTGACCTTAGGCAAGTTCCTTATTTCTGAGTCTCACTTTCACATCTTTATCATGGGGATAAAAATAGCAGTATTCACCCATACAGCACTGGTTCACTGGCACTGATACAACTCTCTACTTCTACTTCCTAACGCTGGGCCCAGGAAGGGAGGACAGAAGGCTGGAACAGGGTGAGTGCTCAGAACAAGGAGCTCAGAGGGCTGCTGACTCCTTGGGGGCCCAGCACCACTCTGGCTCACAGGAATCAACCAGGAATGTCTGAATGCCCAAATAGCAGTCCAAGCACATGGGCCATTAGATGGTCATTGTCCAACTCAGGGGGCCGAAGGACTTCAGAGCAGGGCATGGGGAGTTCTGGGGGGGTCTCGGAAGATACCTTGGCCTAATTCTATGACAGATGAGGTGGGTTCTAGGTGAGTCAGAGAAGCCCCCAGCCCAGGGATGAAGACATGAGTTAAGATAACAAGGTGGGGATAGGCAGAGGGTGGGGTTAACACCTGGTTGATGCAAACTATGGGTGGGAGACTGAATTACTGGATTTCAGCAGACAATGGCAAATCTGATAACATAACAAATGCCCAATAATAATGAATGCATGAAAGAGAAATGCCAAATCACAGCAGCAAAGGCAAATACCAAAATTCACCTATGGACATGCAATTCCAAACTGTAAATGGAGTCTGGAAAAGCCCTCACCTCATGATGAAATGGGATTCCCTCCTGCACCAGTTTTCTAGGGCTGCCATACAAATTGCCACAAACTAGGTTGTTTAAAACAACAAAAATTTATGTTCTCACAGTTCTGGAGACTACATGTCCAAAATCAAGGTGCTAGCAGGGCCCTGCTCTCTTTGAAGACTCTAGGAAAGAATATTTCCTTGCCTTTTCCTGCTTCTGGTGGCTGCTGGCAATCCTTGGTGTTCCTTGGCTTGTAGATTCATCAGTCTAATAATCTCTGCCTCCACCTTCACATGGCCTTTGTCCCAAAGTGTGTCTGTGTCTCTGCCCCCTTTCTCTTATAAAGACACCTTTCATTGGATTAAGGGTCCACCCTACTCCAATATGATCTCAACTTAATTTTATTCCATCTGCAAAGATTCTACTTCCTAATAAGGTCTCATTCACAGGTGCCAGGGGTTATGATGTGAGCATATGTTTTGGGGGGACACAATTCACCCACCATACCCCCTTTATCAGGACTTCCCAGATATGCCACTGGCCAGCTTTTGCCTAAGCCAGCACTGAGGTCAGCTGTGACCTCCCAGAGTGTCTTCAGCAAATAGGGACATGACAAAGTCCCTAACGTAAGTCACTGGCAGAGCCCAGGCACATGGCACTTGTAACACCAGGGAAGATGCACGTGCCAGCCTGGCCCACATCTCCGGGAACTCTCAGATGCTGCATCCACATCAGCACTGCCTTGGGTACTTCCTAATGGTATGTTTGAAAGAGGCCTCAAGCCATCTCCACCCCACCCACCGCACAGTTGGCCCGGCATGCTGCACTCGAGAGTTATCCAGAGCCAGGGTGTCCTGACCACAGAGATCGCAGACCCATAACCGTCAGTGAGCCACCCCGAAGGACCATTGAGGACAGATCTTGTTCCTAAAAGGCCAGGCAGGTGGGGCTCCCTGTAAAGGGGACATGGGTGTCTTGCAGGATCTTGCGCACAGTTCTGACGGATCCAGAACATCCCCCCAGCTGCTGTTGGGAAATACCTGTGCAGTCTGTTTGCCGAATCAGCCAGGCAGCCCTTCCACAAACATTTCTCAAGCTCCAGCCTCCTACGTGTGACTGTTGCTGGCACAAATGGGAGCAAAGAGGCATGTCACAGAGCAGGACCAGACGCTCCAAGGCTGGAGGACTCAAGCACCTTCAAACCCCAAGTGACCTCTCAAGGGAGCACCCAAGCATACTACATGTGGTCAGTAAATATCAGCAGAGGTAAACTGACCAGATAGATTTTTCCAGTCTATAAATGAGGCCTATGTGTGCTCGTACTTTTCCATGAACCTGCCAGGAGACCTCGAGCAAATTCTAGAAACATGGTGAAGTCATTTCCTTATCTGAGTAGATGAAGCTGAGATGAAAGGAGTCGTAAAGTACTGGCCATACTTTTCCTTTCCGTCCTTGTGGCAGAAGCACTGCTCAGGTGAGCTGTCCCTTACTGAAGAGATATCTCAGAGGAGGCTGGGAAAATACGGGTGAGCCCTTCCTGAAGCCTTGTGATAGCAGCTGGGCAGGGACACTTACGGACCTGATGGTTCCGTCCAGAACACGCAGCTAATGAAGCACACCACACCTCCTCAAGGCTGCCCCAACACTAGCCTCTGTATTTGTTCTCTTTTCAGCCAGTATATTTGTATTGCAAGCCCACTCTGTTCCTCATACTGAGGGTGGGGGTGGGGGTAACGGCAGACACTCAGGCAGAGAAGGTCCCAGCCTTCATGGGACTAATCCCAGGGTCCTCTCCTCTCTCCAGCCTCTTCTCCAAGCCCTCTAGGAGTTGGCCTCTCCTTTTCCCCCAATTCATTGCTGAGTTGTTCCTGATCTTCTCCAAGAGGCCCCATGTCTGGCTTTCCATTTAAAGAAAGACCCTTCCCTCCTCTGACCTGTCCCTTTGCCATCAGTGGGTGGACACCCACTCCAGTAACAAGCATCCAACCTGCAATCGGCCTGGGGTGGATGTTCCAAGCCCCCAGAAACAAACACTCATTATCCAAGGTGTTGCCAGGTGTCCCAACCCCCAACTAAAGTCTGCCAGAGCTAACAACAGCGGCCTGCTGGGGGGGGGGGGGGGTCGTCCTCCCTTCTGGGGATCAGGAGACCGGGGCTCGGGGCACCTCAGCCAGCGAG
>NW_007726601.1:493400-506334 GCF_000696425.1 Galeopterus variegatus | reverse complement strand
GGGGGGGGGGGGGGGGGGGTCCTCCCTTCTGGGGATCAGGAGACCAGGGCTCGGGGCACCTCAGCCAGCGAGCACACCAGCCCTGGCTCAGGGAGACCTGCATTGATCTCCCCAGCAGCCGGCATTCCCTACTACATATCCAAAAGATACAAGGGCAAGCGCAACAGACAAGCAGTCACAGGAAAGCCCTTCCTACATCCTACTTCAGCTTGAACTTGATTCGCATCCTGCTTGCACCTGGAGCCCAGATCCTGGGAAAGGGCAATGAGCAGGCACTGGCCCAGGCTGCACCGGAAAGCAGTCAGAGCCCTGCCAGCCTAGCTGGGAATGTGACAGCTGTGACCGGGCAACTTCTGAGCGGCACAAGCTGAGAAGCCAAGAATGTCAGGTGGCCCCAGGACTCCAGACCTGTGGCTGTTCAATGGAGTAGCCACTAGAAACACAGGCCGTTGAAATGTAAATCCTTTAAATTTAATTCACATTAAAATTGCCGACCCTCGGTCACTATGGCCCCATTTCCAGCATTCACCAGCCCCAGTGGCTGGGGGCGACCGGGTCAGACAGTGCAGGTTACAGAACATGTCCATCCTCACAGTGGTGGCCGCCGAGAGGGGCGAGCCCCACCCCCATCCTGTGCCCAGCTCTTAGAGGTGTAATGGGAACCACCACAGCAGGGAGAAATGGGCCATTGCTCAGAAATTAAGAAAGCAACCACTGTCTTGGACTCCTACGAACTATGGCCTGACTGCAGCTCTGCCACTTAAGGGGGTGTAAGCCTAAGCAATTCATGTCACCTCTGAGTGCCTCAGCTTCCCATTCCATACATTCAAGGTGAAAATACTCTTTCTGCCTGGTCCCACAGTTTCTGGTACTATTAAGTGGCTCCATAACCTAGGTAAACCAAACACCATAGAGGAGTAGTATGAAAAACCACACTGTACTGTTAAAGTCTTCGTTTTCCCTGTTGCTATTATGATCCTTCTCATTATGTAAACACCAGCTACATTGATCCACCAGTATTTACTGGGACTCTTATTTTATTTAATTAATTAATTCATTTATTTTTTGCACCTGGTGGGTAAAGGGATCTGAATCCTTGACCCTGGCATTCTAACACCACACTCTAACCAACTGAGTTAACCGGCCAGACCTACCCAGACTCAGTAATGAAACTTAATATAAACCAAGCAAGCTACCTTCTCTGCATGCCCCATGCAAAGCCCCTGAAACTCAACCGGCAATTAGTCTATTTCTTGTGACCTACTCTTTCACTGGTTTTCCAGCCCTGTCTCTGCATTAATATGAGGGTGATCTTTCCAAAACGTAAAGCAGGTAACATCCCTGCCTCTCCTGCTCGCCTAAGGTTGCATCATCGGGAAGATACAATGGAAGCTCTTTATAGTTCCAAGCACCAGGCTTCTGGGGGACCCTGTGCAGCCGGCCCATCTCCTGTCAATCCCTGCTCTGCACCCAACACCAGACACAGCTGACCTTTCAGGGTCCCTTGCCCAGTTCCTTTGTGCCCACTGCACTTCCCTGCCTTACCCGCCTGAGCGATGCCTTCTAATTCTGGCTTTAAAACCCAGAGCAGGCGTCACATCTTTTGGAAAGTGACCTCAATTCACACCCATGGGAGCCTCAACCCACCCTCCTCAGTGACCTCTCTGTGTAAGTGCCAGGTTTTTCTGGCAAGGAAAGATTTGCCCTAGAGCCTTCAGAGGGTATATAACCTCACCGACACCCTGATTTCAGACTTTATGACTCCAGAACTGTGAGAGAATAAATTTCTGTTTAAGCCATGCTGTTTGTAGTAATTCGTTACTGCAGCCACTCAAAACTAATGTCCAGGGCCTCTGCCTCCAGCATGGGAAGGAAGCCAGATGCTGACTCAGGATGGAAGTCTGCAGCCCAGCGAGCCGAGCACCCTTCCAAGGACCTCCATCACCCAGCTCTGGCCCTATGAGTGGATTGTCTGCTGCAGTACCTTCCATGCCCAAAACAGGCAATCATATGATAGGCATAACCAATAAATATTCCCAAACAATTGAACTAACAGCCTCCGGCTCTGACACCGAGGTGGAGGCCCATGGTGGGGGAGAAACCACCCCAAGTCTAGGAAGGACACTGGAAGAAAGGGCTCCTGGCAGATGCTGCTATCTCAGAGCCTGGTTGAGATGTCACTTCTGTGTCCAGCCTTCCCTGACCCCCTCTGTTTGTCCTTGGAGCTCCCAGAGCTCATCCTCATCACTGTGCCCCCAGCACCTGCAGCATGCCTGAGCAGACCCTGCTGGGCTCTTTCCTCCCCTGCCTGGGGACGCATCCACTCCACTGGACGCCCAGCCCTCGGCAAGCACTACCAGATGAATAAATAATCCCAGAACTGGAAATAGACCCTGAAGATATTTTTAATACAACTCTTCAGTTGACATACGAGGGTACTTTGAAAAGTCTGAGGAAAGATTCATATTATCTTGCAATTCTATCTTTCCATGAATTTTTTGAAGTACCCCCATATGTGTAAATCAAAGATCAGAGGGGGCCGGCCCGGTGGCGCACTGCTACAGTGCGCCGCTTGGGAAGTGCGGCAGCGCTCCCACCGAGGGTTCGGATCCCACATACAGACCAGCTGCTCACTGGTTGAGCGAGGAGCGGGGGCAACACCGAGGGTTGCGATCCCATTGCCGGTCCCGGTCCGGTATGGGCGCAACACTGAGGGTTGCGATCTGTTGCCGGTCACAAAAAAGACAAAAAAAAAAAAAAAAGATCAGAGAAGTGGAGTGAACTTTAGGGACTGGGTCCCACGGTGCCCAGACCCAGGACCTTGCTGGATTTGAGGTACACACAGCTCCATTCCTCTGCTTCCAGCCCCATCTGGACGTCCCCAAACAGATCATTCCCTGATGTGTCCCGAGTGCCTAACACTGTCTGGCACATAGCAGGTGCTTGCTATATATCTGTTGGGTGAGTATCTGTTAAATGAACGAGTGTGCAAAGTTGGTTTTGATATTTGTAAATGCTGCTTTAAAAACGGGGCTGCCTTCTGAGTGGAAAAATAAAAATTACCTGAGGACGCCAATTCCCCCTGTTTTCACACATCTGGGAACTTGTCTACCACATTTTCCCTCTGAGAAGGCAGGAAAGAAAAAAAAAGAAAGAAAAACAAACGAACAAGAAAAAGAGAAGGCAGGAAAGCACAAGAGGAGCAGGAATTGCATGGTCTCCAACAGCATCCCTAAAGCAAATGTGGCACTCATTCACCCCCCCCCCCAGACATTTACTAGGTCTCAATAGGTGCCAGACACTGAGAGAGGCACTAGGGACCCAGAAGTGGTAACTTCGTCCCTTGCCCGCGTGGACCGCACAGTCGAAGGGGTAGAGCAGGAAGGTGCTGGAGGAAGCCTGGGCAGAGGCAGGAAGGCTGCCTGGAGGTGGTGGCAGACCCCAGAACTTGAAAGATGCTGCTATGGGCACTTCCAGGAGGAAGAAAGAATTGTCAGCAGGGTGAGACCCCGGTTCTGCAAGAGAAAGAAAGGAGCTGCTGGCCAGGCGAGCATCAAGGTGATCATCAGAGGCCTAAAATGGAGACAAACCCCCATAAGACAGAAAAAAAAAAAAAAAAAAACAACAACAATAAGCCAAGCCTGAGAGCGAGGCGACCCAGGCCCTAGCCCCTAAGAGGAGCAATAATCCCCAGGCCTGTTATCTACAAAATAAGGTCACAGCAGCACTAGGTTATCTTTAATGCTATGGCCAAAGTTAAAAAATGCAGTGAGTTCACGACACCCATCGTGCTGGCTTAGGGATGAAGAAGAAACACAGGTGTCAAAAACCGCTGTTAAGCTGCAAGGCAGTGCCCTTGATAATAACGCCTGTAGCAACAGCCTCTGAAATGTGCAGCCCTCTCCCCATGTGCCAGGCACGACGGTCAGAGCTCTATGCTCGTGGTCTCAGTCCTCACCACAGACCCGGAACATATGCTATGATTATACCCATTTCACAGACCAAAATATAAAATTATTATATACTGTTAGTCCTTGTTGAAGCCAAGAGTCAAGGATCAGATCCAGGCAGGTGGACCCCAGATCCCCCACAGATCATCACTGCTCCCTCCTACAAGGACAAGAAGGTGAGGCCTAAAGAGAAACACCGTGCTGTGAAGGAAATCACTGCATTCTTTGCTTTTTGCAAAACAATCCTTCATATTGTTAAAAGCCTTTGAAAACAGCAATGTGTGATAGGTAGGAGGTGTTCAGTAGTACAGACAAGGCTGTAAGTCTCAAACCTCGGGATTCTTCAAGGCAGCTGCCCAGATCTCCAGCAACCCTCAGTGGCTCACCCCTCCTTCCATGGCTCCAGCCCAGCCCCTCTTCCCACCCCCCAGGACTTTTTTGCACAGTGCACGGCACCAAATCCCTGCAGTGACCTAAGCCAGATACTGAGCAGAACATTTAATTCCTTCCTTCCTGTCCCAGGCTCACTACATAACACGTTCAGGGGATCCTCTCTTTATTGGGCCTCTCCAATCGATCCCCCTCTCTCAGGTCAGATCCCCATCACTGTTCGAAGCCTGTAGTCTTCCTCCCCCTGTCCCGATCTTTTCTTCATAATGCAGAGAGCAAGCTTTCTGAAATGCCAACCTCATCCTCTCATGCCCTCGCTTAAACCAGCGTAGCTCTCACTGCCCTTGGCACAAAGTCAAATGGTCTTTTCAGGATCTGGTCTCTGCTTTTCTTTCCTGTCCACCTCCTGCCTCTTTTGTACTAACTCCCTTATTCCCTGACTCTGTGCTTAGGGAGCCCTGTATCCCCAGCAAAGCACTGGGATACTTTGCTGTGATCACCTATTGCTCATCTAAACCCCGACCCCCTGGCAGGAGACCTAAAGCTCCCTAAGGGAGAAGAGAGGTCCTACTCAGTGGTGTATTCCCAGTGCAGCCCAGTGCCTGGCCTGTAGAATACGCTCAAATAAACTAAGGCATAACGAGAAGCTCCCTTCCTACATTCCGAAGTGTGCCCGCATGTTGAAACAATGATATCCCCATCAGGTGGTGGTGGTTGTTTTAACAGAAAATGATTATCTTTGCCTCAGTTTTTGCATCTGCAAAGTGGAGACAAACTCCAGAACAGGGTTGACAGGAAGGAAATGCCTCACAGCAAGCCCCTGGGAGGCCTTCATTGATAAGTGTTCTCTTTTCCTATCTTCCGCCTGCTGATTTCCCTATCAGGGTGCATCCACCCAGAAGGCTCACTGGTGACAGGCTCTGCCACAAAGATCCTATCTCCCACCAACTGAACTTTGAAAGCATCTTTATCGACACAACCCACCTCAAGGAAGGTCGATTCCTAACTTTCCTTGGTAATGCTTTTATTCTGGGCTGGCCAGGCACACCCACCAGCCTTATCGGCACTGTCCCCAAGCTGTTGTCTTTCCTGGAAGGGTGTCTCCTATCTGCAGACCTCCAGGAGGCAGAAGACCAGGGAGGTAAATGAAAGACAGCATTTCCAAGACCTAAGGCCTGGTTCCTGCTGCAGGCCCACCACCCTCTAGCTGTGTGACCCAGGACAAACCAGCCTATCTTTCAGGGGCTCAGTTTCCCCCGTGCTCCCCTTCGTTCAAGGAAGGGGGTGAGCTCAAGGCCCCTCCAATTTGAAATTGCAATGATAAGGGCAGGGGTGGACATACCAACCGGACAGCACAATATCTGCAGATGTTGATTCCTTCTAGCAAAAAAAGGGAACTGTTAAGCACAAAGATATCGGGGACAGTTCCCGAAATTTGTTCTCCTGGGTTTGCAGTAGATGACAAAGCCACCATGTGCAGGAGAGCCCTTTGGAGAATCACTTACTGCATCCGGGGAAGGCCAGGAGCAAGTGCAGACACACGTGAAAGCAAGCCTTAGGGACAGTTAAGTGGATGCCAACTCCTTGCTCGCAGGAATGATTTCAACCTCATGAGAATTCTGCAGGGCCCTCTTCTGCACAGTGGGCTTGGGGCTGCTGAGAGCCTGGCCCAGAAGCTGGAGCACTGGCTCCTGGTGGGCTGCTGATCTGGGTTCTAACCCCTCCCACCATTTCCTAATGAGTTTGTTCTCAGCTTCCTAGAACGTCAGACGCAGGACAACAGAACATCTACAACAGCCGACAGCAGCGTCTGGCTCAGAACGGGTGTCTGTCTCCAGCTCCCTTTTTTTAAGGAGTTCTCAAGGTGTGAAGATCCACTGAGGGGTACACTGGGCCTTTTAACTTTTGTATACCCAGAGTCTAGTAACATTGTGAATACAGCAGGTTGGTACCATAGGTACTATATAATTATATTTACTTAAATGAATGAATCACAACCTCCCTCACTCTTAGATCAATCAGCCAACCAGCCATTCTATATGCTCCTGTTAGATACCTCGCCCGTCCTCCCCCATGGCACCCCCAGTCACTCCCATGTGCCTCCCGCCTTTCTGTTAGGGGTACTCAGCGTTGATCACCCAGCTGGACTTTTGGTACCAGGGAATTAGAAACCACAGTCAAGATCTGAGCAGGCACCCATCCTCAGACTGCACAGGCTACCCCTGCCCCGGGCCTTGCCCTGTGAAACAAGGAACAGTGGAGAACCTGGCAACTACCCACGCCCCACCCTGCTTGTGACGCTGCCTGCCTGTGTGCACCTTTGGGTGTTGTACCTTCAGAGGTCACAGTGGCGTCGTACTTTCAGAGGTCACAGTGGCGTCATGCTCTCCTATGGGGCAGGGCCTGGGAAGGAATGAGCTGTGTGACCCTAGGCAAGTTACTTCTCTTGAGTCTCAGTCCCTTCACCTATAAAATGGAGACCACGTCCCCTGGCCTGCAGAAGACACATTTAAGACCACCACTGAAACCTGAGTCTGAGGAGGGGTCCACATCACAGACTGCCACTGTTAGTTGTTCCCAGTACTTGGAAGCAGAGTATGGATGCTTTCACCCCCGAACTGGGAATTAGAAACCACAGTCAAGATCTGAGCAGGCACCCATCCTCAGACTGCACAGGCTACCTCTGCCCCGGGCCTTGCCCTGTGGAACAAGGAACAGTGGAGAACCTGGCAACTACCCACGCCCCACCCTGCTTGTGACGCTGCCTGCCTGTGTGCACCTTTGGGTGTTGTACTTTCAGAGGTCACAGTGGCGTCATGCTCTCCTATGGGGCAGGGCCTGGGAAGGAATGAGCTGTGTGACCCTAGGCAAGTTACTTCTCTTGAGTCTCAGTCCCTTCACCTATAAAATGGAGACCATGTCCCCTGGCCTGCAGAAGACACATTTAAGACCACCACTGAAACCTGAGTCTGAGGAGAGGTCCACATCACAGACTGCCACTGTTAGTTGTTCCCAGTACTTGGAAGCAGAGTATGGATGCTTTCACCCCCGAACTGTGCAGCCCTGGGCAAATCACTTGACATCTCTGAACCTGTGCTTCCACATTGCAATAGGGATGGTAACAATAGCTACGGTAGAGGTAAACAGAGGTTGAAAAGCTCTGTGAAAAGCATGAAAACACCACGCAGGCTAGGCCAGTGATACTGGTTAATTTCTATAGACAGAAATAAAAAGTAATAATGACAGTGATGACTGTAATGATAATAGTGCTCTAGAGGTAAACAGAGGTTGAAAAGCTCTGTGAAAAGCATGAAAACACCACGCAGGCTAGGCCGGTGATACTGGTTAATTTCTATAGACAGAAATAATAAGTAATAATGACAGTGATGACCGTAATGATAATAGTGCTTATTGTATAGTGAGGTCTACGAAATGGCCGTTCCTAAAAAAAATCCAACTGAATAAACAAGAAGAAACTTCAGTGGGCTCTAGCTCAGCTTTGAAGCAGACCATTTTCATCTTTCGCTGAGAAACTCGGGACTTAATGAAAAGATTAAACTGAAGGCTAGTGTCTTCCCTTTGCCAGGGAGCATGGAATAGAGGCGGCAGTCCTTTCCCCCGCCACAGCTCCCTCACTGTCCCTGAACAGTCTGGAAAGACAGAGCAGACTCTGTCCAGAGTAAACACGGTGGCCCACTGCTCCTGCCCCACCAGCCAATGGAGGGCCTTTGACAGGGCTGGAGGGAGCAGGAGGGCCCCTCGCAGCCACAGCCACAGTCCCGCCAGCCTGGCTCCGCACCATCCTTCTGTGGGGACAAACACTAGGTCTCAACCTGGAGCAGCTGAGTGCTGAGGCCAAAGCCAGGGCTCGCCCCCCTTGAGCAGGGGTCCCAGATGCCAGTCTCCCATTCCCTTGCAACACACTGTAATTGTGGATTTGCCTACAACACCCCTGGTTCCTTGATGGCACTCACCAGGCTACCTCTGTGAAGAGGTGGTACAGGGAGCTGGGTACACTCACAGCCTTGGAGTCCAACAACCCGGGTTCAAACACAACCCAAACTAATTGGGTACCACAAGTGAATTACTAAGCCTCTGTAAGCTTGGTTTTTCATCTGCAAAATAGAAATGATAAAAATAGTAGAGACTCTTGCACATAGCTCGAAAATCTATGAAGCTTTCAAGACTTTTTTTTTTTTTTTTGTAACTTTGAGCCTTGAACTAGCATAAAGCTGTTTTATGGATTTTATTTATCCCACTTAAGTACAAAAATTGATGTATTTCTCTATAGAAATCTTGGGCTTGCTTAGGGGCACTGCCCAAGACGCACATAGTATAGTTTGCCAGGGCTGCCATAATGTAGCACCACAGACTAGGTGGCTTTAACAACAGATATTTCTTTTCTCACAGTTCTGGTAGTCTGAGGTCAAGGTGTCAGTAGGTTAGTTTCGCTTAAGGCCTCTCCTTGGCCAGCACTTGCTGCCTTCTCCCTGTGTGTGCACAAGGCCTTTCTTCTGCTCCTGTGCATCCCTGGTGTCTCCTTATGTCCAAATTTCCTCTTCGTATAAGAACACCAGTCAGAATGGCTCAGCACACACCCACAACCTCATTTTAATTCACTCACCTCTTTAAAGGCCCTGCCTTCTGATCCAGTCGCAGTCTCAGATACTAGGTGCTAGGGCTTCAATTTATGAAGTTTGGGGGGACACGGTTCAGCCCATCACCCATAGTATAAGATGTGCATTGTGTCACCTTCCTCAAATCTCACAACAGCACAGATTCCCAAGCACAGTTTGTCCCAGATGTGTTGATGAGAAATGGAGGATCATGAAGTGGTGCCAATGAATGAATGTTCTAGCACATAAGGAGCGCTGACCCAGGGAACAAACCCAACAATCGGCCTCCCAGGACCAAGCTCAGCACCAGACACAGAGCAGCAGCTCAGTAACTGTCTGCTAAATGGAGGAGTCAGTGGACTCAGAGAGAGGCTTGAATCCTTCATCTAAAACTGTATGACCTTGGAAAGGCTACTTCAGTCCCCGGGCCTCAGTTTGCTTACCTGAGCATGGCAGGTGATTCCCATCCTGGAAAGACACTGTGGGGCTGAGGATACAACATACTTAGAGCCAGTTCTTGTGAGTGTAAGTCCCAGCAGGCACAGACAACAACCAGACCCCATTTCATCAAAACCCGTCAGTACCAGTTAAGATACAGGCATCGCCGGCCCTCTCTCCCCTCTAAGAATGATTCCCAAAGAATATTCTGAGATCCACAAGGAAGTCTAAGAGAAACAGAGAGCAGCTTGACCCCCAAAGGGGAGTCTTTTCTTAAGAAATGACAAGAGTCCATGATTTGTTTGTTTGTTTCCTTTTTGCATGTCTTTGTGGTCTAGGTGCTAGTACCTAAGAGTTATGCAAGATTATTAATATATAAAGGTTTGCGGGTGTTTTTTCCAAAGTCCTACAGTCAACCCACCTTGGCCAACCTTTGCCTTTATGCATGCATCTTCTGTAGCTGGAATTCCATTAGGAAGGAGAAGCAGTGTGCTGAGCAGCTTTTGGCCCATCTATCTGGGCTGTAGTGTAAAAAAAAAAAAAAAAAACAGGGCCAGTCATCTGGGAAGTCCATACAGAAAGAGGTTCACAACAAATGTTTATGAATGAGAGAAAAGGAGGGTCTCATCCTCTAAACTCAGGAGATCTAGGTTTTTGCTCCAATTCTACAACTTTGAGCTTCAGCCTCAATTTCCTTAACTATAAAATGGGAGCAAATTACTTGATCAATTTATCTCACGGTGAATTTGGGAGGGGTGTAGGCAGTTGCTACAGACCAAACCCTAGAATGGTTTCTGGAAAAGTGGTTGAAAAAAAAAAAAAAAAAAAAAAAAACAGTGCCAGTCATCTGGGAAGTCCATACAGAAAGAGGTTCACAACAAATGTTTATGAATGAGAGAAAAGGAGGGTCTCATCCTCTAAACTCAGGAGATCTAGGTTTTTGCTCCAATTCTACAACTTTGAGCTTCAGCCTCAATTTCCTTAACTATAAAATGGGAGCAAATTACTTGATCAATTTATCTCACGGTGAATTTGGGAGGGGTGTAGGCAGTTGCTACAGACCAAACCCTAGAATGGTTTCTGGAAAAGTGGTTGGTACATATTAAATACTCAAAAATGTTAGTTATTATTATCTATTCTTTCATTTATCTTCACAGCCACCCCCTGACAAAGATATTCCAGAAAGCTTGATTTTTGCAGATGGAGACAGGAGAGTTGGGGTTAGGTAAGGTTCTCCAGGCAAACTACAGCCTGGTGCTCTAATCTCAAGGTCCATCTGTTCATTCATTTCATGCAAAGAGTCTAGTAAGGGCATATCTGCACAAGGAGGCTGCAGCAAGGTGAACCTCTCAACAGATCAGGGACAAGATTCCCCAGAACAACTCAAAAGGCAGAAATGCAGCAAAAATTAGTAACATGCCATAACTATAACTTCATAACCATCACTTCCAGTCCAAATTCCAGGCAGGCTCTTCTCCCATTGAAGAAGGGCAGAGAAGTTCTGCCTGCTGGAGAGAATGACCTGGAAAATGCAGGGAGAATCATGGCAAGGCACCACCTGGGACCAGATAAAGCTTGCCACTCTCAGCCGTGGGACAGTACTGAGTTCCCCAACCTGAGTCTCAGTTGCTTTATCTGAAAATGAGGATGCACGTAATATTTTGCTTTGCAGGATGGCTACAAGATGTGAAGGATCAATGGAGAAAAAAGGCTTAGCACAAAGTAGGTACATAAAACATGCCAGTTCATTCTAGGATACAATGCTTTAAAATAAATAAATAAATAAATAAAGGAAGCATCAAATAAAATGGGTAAGGAAACCAGAGGGGCTGGAAGGAAGGAAGGGGCTTTGCCGCCCCAGGGAAGATTTTGCTGAGTAAGCAATAACAGCAGTATGTGTTAATACAGCCTCGGAGCTCAGGGAGCTCAAAGGGCTTTAACAGACATGATCTCACTGGGATTTTTTTATTAGCTTCTAAGACAGGTTAACAGGTTCTTCCATCTCTGCTGAGACAGTGAAACTGCAGGCTCCCCGGGCCTCTCCTGACACACGGAGGCCAGGCCTTTCTGAGCCTGCTTGGGTGGCAAAGACACAAGATGTGTTTTTTGATCTATGATCTGTCACAAGCCAGGCATCGCAGAGGGACAATCATTTTTAAAAAATAAATTTCCTAGAGCAACATTAAAGGAATTCTGCTTTTGTTTTTCTAAGGAGCAAGCCGAGTGGGAAGAAGGAAGGCTTTGGGGTCAGCCCTGGGCTTAATTCCCAGCTCAGCAGCTTCCTGGATGCATTTCCCAGTCTGTGAACTGGGGCAAACAGCTCTCCCCTTGAAGGGCTGTGCCAAGGACTAACGGATGACAAACACAAGGTCTGGGCACAGTGCAGGCACGTGGGTACGAGGGGTAGTGGCCGTCGTTATTNAGTTCTGCCTGCTGGAGAGAATGACCTGGAAAATGCAGGGAGAATCATGGCAAGGCACCACATGGGACCAGATAAAGCTTGCCACTCTCAGCCGTGGGACAGTACTGAGTTCCCCAACCTGAGTCTCAGTTGCCTTATCTGAAAATGAGGATGCACGTAATATTTTGCTTTGCAGGATGGCTACAAAATGTGAAGGATCAATGGAGAAAAAAGGCTTAGCACAAAGTAGGTACATAAAACATGCCAGTTCATTCTAGGATACAATGCTTTAAAATAAATAAATAAATAAATAAATAAAGGAAGCATCAAATAAAATGTGTAAGGAAACCAGAGGGGCTGGAAGGAAGGAAGGGGCTTTGCCGCCCCAGGGAAGATTTTGCTGAGTAAGCAATAACAGCAGCATGTGTTAATACAGCCTCGGAGCTCAGGGAGCTCAAAGGGCTTTAACAGACATGATCTCACTGGGATTTTTTTATTAGCTTCTAAGACAGGTTAACAGGTTCTTCCATCTCTGCTGAGACAGTGAAACTGCAGGCTCCCCGGGCCTCTCCTGACACACGGAGGCCAGGCCTTTCTGAGCCTGCTTGGGTGGCAAAGACACAAGATGTGTTTTTTGATCTATGATCTGTCACAAGCCAGGCATCGCAGAGGGACAATCATTTTTAAAAAATAAATTTCCTAGAGCAACATTAAAGGAATTCTGCTTTTGTTTTTCTAAGGAGCAAGCCGAGTGGGAAGAAGGAAGGCTTTGGGGTCAGCCCTGGGCTTAATTCCCAGCTCAGCAGCTTCCTGGATGCATTTCCCAGTCTGTGAACTGGGGCAAACAGCTCTCCCCTTGAAGGGCTGTGCCAAGGACTAACGGATGACAAACACAAGGTCTGGGCACAGTGCAGGCACGTGGGTACGAGGGGTAGTGGCCGTCGTTATTACTGCTCCCTTTCATTGCATGTCTTTTTATTTCTTCTTTTGGGGGTTCTCATTCAGCTCTAATCTCAAGACCCTTCTGTGATCTGATGTCCCTCAGATGCCAGTCCTGGCTGTGACGCTGTCTTCCTTTGACTATTCTAAAGCCCACGTCAACTGCACCTGCTGGCCTTCCCCTGGGCTTCCTCCCCAGG